>NW_021941624.1:0-189685 GCF_902148855.1 Sphaeramia orbicularis
ATAATAGTAATAATAATAATAATGTGTATGATTTTCCTACATCTGGTGAATATTGAACTCTGACCTTTTTTAATCAATATTTTCCCTCATACTCCTGTCGCTGCTAATTAACTGGACAAACCAATAAACAGTTGTATCTGTTGTTCAGTCAGGGGTTCTCAAACACGGGGTTCTGGGCCCACTAAGGGGTCGTGGGGGGGGCTCATTGTTCTTAGTTGTTCGTTGTTCCTCGTTCTCTGTGCATGTTGTGACTGTGTTCCAGAAACAGGCTGGTGTTCTCTGCGGCTGACAAACCCACATCCACCACAGTCCGATCTGAGCCCAGAACCACCTGGACCTTCTCCTAATCCTGTTGTTCCGATGGATTACACCTTCTACTCAGACGTATCCAACTCCAACTGAAAGAATTGTTAGAAGAGACGTTTGCCGAGCCTAGGACTGATAAACCACTGTTAGACATTATCTAGATCTTTATACACGCGAACCTGCATGTTTCTGGTGGTGTTTCAAGATGTTTCTTACCTTTATTCAAATTATCATCTGAGGACCCTGGTGGTCAAATGTTAAGGCTATAGTATGTGCTCCAAAAAGGGAAATTTTTTGACGATCTTCAGATCTTACTAAAAAGTGATCTAGATCATTATACACGCCCATCTAAGTGTTTCTGGAGGTGTTTCAAGGCTTTTCGCACCTTTTTTCAAAAATTCTTCGGAGCCTCCTGGTGTTCAAATGGTCAGGCTATAGTATGTGCTCCAAAAAGGGTCATTTTTGGACCATCTTCAAATCTTGCTAAAAAGTGATCTAGATCATTATACACGCCCACCTCAGTGTTTCTGCAGGTGTTTCAAGATGTTTCAAGCCTTTATTCAAACATACATCAGAGCCCCCTGGTGGTCAAATGGTCAGGCTATAGTATGTGCTCCAAAAAGGGAAATTTTTTGACCATCTTCAAATCTTACTAAAAAGTGATCTAGATCATTATACACGCCCACCTAAGTGTTTCTGGAGGTGTTTCAAGGCTTTTCATGCCTTTTTTCAAAAATTCTTTGGAGCCCCCTGGTGGTCAAATGGTCAAGCTATAGTATGTGCTCCATAAGGGTCATTTTTGGACCATCTTGAAATCTAATTAAAAAGTGATCTAGATAATTATACATGCCCACCTAAGTGTTTCTGCAGGTGTTTCAAGATGTTTCTTGCCTTTATTCAAACACTCATCGGAGCCCCCGGTGGTCAAATGGTAAGGCTATAGTATGTACTCCAAAAAGGCTCATTTTTGGACCATCTTCAAATCTTGCTAAAAAGTGATCTAGATCATTATACACACCCACCTAACTGTTTCTGGATGTGTTTCAAGATGTTTCTTGCCTTTATTCAAACACTCATCGGAGCCCCCTGGTGGTCAAATGGTAAGGCTATAGTATGTGCTCCAAAAAGGGAATTTTTTGACCATCTTCAAATCTAATTAAAAGGTGATCTAGATCATTATACATGCCCACCTAAGTGTTTCTGGAGATGTTTCAAGATGTTTCAAGCTTTTATTCAAACATTCATCTAGAGCCCCCTGGTGGTCAAATGGTCAAGCTATAATATGTGCTCCAAAAGGGTCATTTTTTGACCATCTTGAAACCTAATTAAAAAGTGATCAAGATCATTATACACGCCCACCTAAGTGTGTCTGGAGGTGTTTCAAGATGTTTCTTGCCTTTATTCAAACACTCATCGGAGCCCCCTGGTGGTCAAATGGTAAGGCTATAGTATGTGCTCCAAAAAGGAAAATTTTTTGGACCATCTTGAAATCTAATTAAAAAGTGATCTAGATCATGATACACACCCACCTAAGTGTTTCTGGAGGTGTTTCAAGTCTTTTAATACCTTTTTTAAAAAATTCATCGGAGACCCCTGGTGGTCAAACGGTAAGGCTATAGTATGTGCTCCAAAAGGGTCATTTTTGGACCATCTTGAAATCTAATTAAAAAGTGATCTAGATCATTATACACACCCACCTAAGTGTTTCTGGAGGTGTTTCAAGGCTTTTCGTACCTTTTTTCAAAAATTCTTCGGAGCCCCCTGGTGGTCAAAAGGTCAAGCTATAGTATGTGCTCCAAAAAGGGTCATTTTTGGACGATCTTCAAATCTTGCTAAAAAGTGATCTAGATCATTATACACGCCCACCTCAGTGTTTCTGCAGGTGTTTCAAGATGTTTCAAGCCTTTATTCAAACATACATCAGAGCCCCCTGGTGGTCAAATGGTCAGGCTATAGTATGTGCTCCAAAAAGGGAAATTTTTTGACCATCTTCAAATCTTACTAAAAAGTGATCTAGATCATTATACACGCCCACCTAAGTGTTTCTGGAGGTGTTTCAAGGCTTTTCATGCCTTTTTTCAAAAATTCTTTGGAGCCCCCTGGTGGTCAAATGGTCAAGCTATAGTATGTGCTCCATAAGGGTCATTTTTGGACCATCTTGAAATCTAATTAAAAAGTGATCTAGATCATTATACACGCCCATCTAAGTGTTTTTGGAGGTGTTTCAAGGCTTTTCATACCTTTTTTAAAACATTCATCGGAGCCCCCTGGTGGTCAAATGGTAAGGCTATAGTATGTGCTCCAAAAAGGGAAATTTTTGGACCATCCTGAAATCTAACTAAAGAGTGATCTAGATCATTATATACGCCCACCTCAGTTATTCTGCAGGTGTTTCAAGATGTTTCTTACCTTTATTGAAATAATCATTGGAGTCCCCTGGTGGTCAAATGGTAAGGCTATAGTATGTGCTCCAAAAAGGAAAATTTTTTGACCATCTTCAAATCTTACTAAAAGTGATCTAGATAATTATACACACCATCCTAAGTCTTTCTGCAGGTGTTTCAACGGTTTTCGTGCCTTTATTCAAACATTCATCGGAGCTCCCTGGTGGTCAAATGGTAAGGCTATAGTATGTGCTCCATGAAGGGAAATTTTTTGACCACTTTCAAATCTTACTAAAAAGTGATCTAGATCATTATACACGCACATCTAAGTGTTTCTGCAGGTGTTTATAGGCTTTTCGTGCCTTTTTTCAAACATTCATCGGAGCTCCCTAGTGGTCAAATGGTAAGGCTATAGTATGTGCTCCATAAGGGTATTTTTTGGACAATCTTGAAATCTAATTAAAAAGTGATCTAGATAATTCTACACGCCCACCTAAGTGTTTCTGCAGGTGTTTCAAGATGTTTCAAGCTTTTATTCAAACATTCATCTAGAGCCCCCTGGTGGTCAAATGGTAAGGCTATAGTATGTGCTCCAAAAAGGGAAATTTTTTGACCATCTTCAAATCTAATTAAAAGGTGATCTAGATCATTATACATGCCCACCTAAGTGTTTCTGGAGATGTTTCAAGATGTTTCAAGCTTTTATTCAAACATTCATCTAGAGCCCCCTGGTGGTCAAATGGTCAAGCTATAATATGTGCTCCAAAAGGGTCATTTTTTGACCATCTTGAAACCTAATTAAAAAGTGATCAAGATCATTATACACGCCCACCTAAGTGTTTCTGGAGGTGTTTCAAGGCTTTTCATGCCTTTTTTCAAAAATTCTTTGGAGCCCCCTGGTGGTCAAATGGTCAAGCTATAGTATGTGCTCCATAAGGGTCATTTTTGGACCATCTTGAAATCTAATTAAAAAGTGATCAAGATCATTATACACGCCCACCTAAGTGTTTCTGGAGGTGTTTCAAGGCTTTTCGTACCTTTTTTCAAACATTCATCGGAGCCCCCTGGTGGTCAAACGGTAAGGCTATAGTATGTACTCCAAAAAGGGAATTTTTTTGACCATCTTCAAATCTTACTAAAAAGTGATCTAGATCATTATACACACCCACCTAAGTGTTTCTGGAGGTGTTTCAAGGCTTTTCGTAACTTTTTTCAAAAATTCTTCGGAGCCCCCTAGTGGTCAAACGGTCAAGCTATAATATGTTCTCCAAAAGGGTCATTTTTTGACCATCTTGAAACCTAATTAAAAAGTGATCTAGATAATTATACACGCCCACCTAAGTGTTTCTGGAGGTGTTTCAAGGCTTTTCATACCTTTTTTCAAACATTCATCGGAGCCCCTTGGTGGTCAAATTGTTAGGCTATAGTATGTGCTCCAAAAAGGCTCATTTTTGGACCATCTTCTAATCATTCTAAAAAGTTATCTAGATCATTATACACACCCACCTAACTGTTTCTGGAGGTGTTTCAAGATGTTTCTTACCTTTTTTCAAGAATTCATCAGAGCCCCCTGGTGGTCAAATGGTAAGGCTATAGTATGTGCTCCAAAAAGGGAAATTTTTGGACCATCTTGAAATCTAATTAAAAAGTGATTTAGATCATTATACACGCCCACCTAAGTGTTTCTGGAGGTTTTTCAAGATGTTTCAAGCTTTTATTCAAACATTCATCCGGAGACCCCTAGTGGTCAAATGGTAAGGCTATAGTATGTGCTCCAAAAGGGTCATTTTTGGACCATCTTGAAATGTAATTAAAAAGTGATCTAGATCATTATACACACCCGCCTAACTGTTTCTGGAGGTGTTTCAAGATGTTTCTTACCTTTTTTCAAACATACATCGGAGCCCCCTGGTGGTCAAATGGTAAGGCTATAGTATGTGCTCCAAAAAGGCTCATTTTTGGACCATCTTCAAATCTTGCTAAAAAGTGATCTAGATCATTATACACGCCCACCTAAGTGTTTCTGGAGGTGTTTCAAGGCTTTTCATACCTTTTTTAAAACATTCATCGGAGCCCCCTGGTGGTCAAATGGTAAGGCTATAGTATGTGCTCCAAAAAGGGAAATTTTTGGACCATCTTGAAATCTAATTAAAAGGTGATCTAGATCATTATACATGCCCACCCAAGTGTTTCTGGAGGTGTTTCAAGATCTTTCAAGCCTTTATTCAAACATTCATCAGAGCCTCCTGGTGGTCAAACGGTAAGGGTATAGTATATGCTCCAAAAGGGGAAATTTTTGGACCATCTAAAAATCTCATTAACAACTGATCTAGATCATTATACACGCCCCCCTAAGTGTTTCTGGAGGTGTTTCAAGATCTTTCAAGCCTTTATTCAAACATTCATCAGAGCCCCCTGGTGGTCAAATGGTCAAGCTATAGTATGTGCTCCATAAGGGTCATTTTTGGACCATCTTGAAATCTAATTAAAAAGTGATCTAGATAAATATACATGCCCACCTAAGTTTGTCTGGAGGTGTTTCAAGATGTTTCTTGCCTTTATTCAAACATTCATCCGGAGACCCCTGGTGGTCAAATGGTCAAGCTATAGTATGTGCTCCATAAGGGTCATTTTTGGACCATCTTGAAATCTGATTAAAAAGTGATCCAGATAATTATACACGCCCACCTAAGTGTTTCTGCAGGTGTTTCAAGATGTTTCTTGCCTTTATTCAAACACTCATCGGAGCCCCCTGGTGGTCAAATGGTCAAGCTATAATATGTGCTCCAAAAGGGTCATTTTTTGACCATCTTGAAACCTAATTAAAAAGTAATCTAGATCATTATACACGCCCACCTAAGTGTTTCTGGAGGTGTTTCAAGATCTTTCAAGCCTTTATTCAAACATTCATCAGAGCCCCCTGGTGGTCAAATGGTGAAGCTATAATATGTGCTCCAAAAGGGTCATTTTTGGACCATCTTTAAATCTAATTAAAAAGTGATCTAGATCATTATACACACCCACCTAAGTGTTTCTGGAGGTGTTTCAAGGCTTTTTGTGCCTTTTTTCAAACATACATCGGAGCCCCCTGGTGGTCAAATGGTACGGCTATAGTATGTGCTCCAAAAAGGGAAATTTTTTGTCCATCTTCAAATCTAATTAAAAGGTGATCTAGATCATTATACAAACCCACCTAAGTGTTTCTGGAGGTGTTTCAAGATGTTTCAAGCTTTTATTCAAACATTCATCCGGAGCCCCCTGGTGGTCAAATGGTAAGGCTATAGTATGTGCTCCAAAAAGGGAAATTTTTTGACCATCTTCAAATCTAATTAAAAAATGATCTAGATCATTATACACGCCCACCTAAGTGTTTCTTCAGGTGTTTCAAGATGTTTCAAGCCTTTATTCAAACATTCATCAGAGCCCCTTGGTGGTCAAATGGTAAGGCTATAGTATGTGCTCCAAAAGGCTAATTTTTGGACCATCTTCTAATCATTCTAAAAAGTTATCTAGATCATTATACACACCCACCTAACTGTTTCTGGAGGTGTTTCAAGATGTTTCTTACCTTTTTTCAAGAATTCATCGGAGCCCCCTGGTGGTCAAATGGTAAGGCTATAGTATGTACTCCAAAAAGGCTCATTTTTGGACCATCTTCAAATCTTGCTAAAAAGTGATCTAGATCATTATACACACCCACCTAAGTGTTTCTGGATGTGTTTCAAGATGTTTCTTACCTTTTTTCAAGAATTCATCGGAGCCCCCTGGTGGTCAAATGGTAAGGCTATAGTATGTGCTCCAAAAAGGGAAATTTTTTGACCATCTTCAAATCTAATTAAAAAATGATCATGATCATTATACACGCCCACCTAAGTGTTTCTGGAGGTGTTTCAAGATGTTTCGTGTCTTTGTTCAAACATTCATCGGAGCCCCCTGGTGGTCAAATGGTAAGGCTATAGTATGTACTCCAAAAAGGCTCATTTTTGGACCATCTTCAAATCTTGCTAAAAAGTGATCTAGATCATTATACACACCCACCTAAGTGTTTCTGGATGTGTTTCAAGATGTTTCTTACCTTTTTTCAAGAATTCATCGGAGCCCCCTGGTGGTCAAATGGTAAGGCTATAGTATGTGCTCCAAAAAGGGAAATTTTTTGACCATCTTCAAATCTAAATAAAAAGTGATCTAGATCATTCTACATGCCCACCTAAGTGTTTCTGGAGGTGTTTCAAGATGTTTAAAGCTTTTATTCAAACATTCATAAGAGCCCCCTGGTGGTCAAATGGTCAAGCTATAATATGTGCTCCAAAAAGAGAAATTTTTGACTATCTTGAAACCTAATTAAAAAGTGATCTAGATCATTATACACGCCCACCTAAGTGTTTCTGGAGGTGTTTCAAGGCTTTTCATACCTTTTTTAAAACATTCATCGGAGCCCCCTGGTGGTCAAATGGTAAGGCTATAGTATGTGCTCCATGAAGGGAAATTTTTTGACCACTTTCAAATCTTACTAAAAAGTGATCTAGATCATTATACACGCCCACCTAAGTGTTTCTGCAGGTGTTTCAAGATGTTTCAAGCCTTTATTCAAACATTCATCAGAGCCCCTTGGTGGTCAAATGGTAAGGCTATAGTATGTGCTCCAAAAAGGCTAATTTTTGGACCATCTTCTAATCATTCTAAAAAGTTATCTAGATCATTATACACACCCACCTAACTGTTTCTGGAGGTGTTTCAAGATGTTTCTTACCTTTTTTCAAGAATTCATCGGAGCCCCCTGGTGGTCAAATGGTAAGGCTATAGTATGTACTCCAAAAAGGCTCATTTTGGACCATCTTCAAATCTTGCTAAAAAGTTATCTAGATCATTATACACACCCACCTAAGTGTTTCTGGATGTGTTTCAAGATGTTTCTTACCTTTTTTCAAGAATTCATCGGAGCCCCCTGGTGGTCAAATGGTAAGGCTATAGTATGTGCTCCAAAAAGGGAAATTTTTGGACCATCTTCAAATCTTGCTAAAAAGTGATCTAGATCATTATACAAACCCACCTAAGTGTTTCTGCAGGTGTTTCAAGATGTTTCAAGCCTTTATTCAAACATTCATCAGAGCCCCCTGGTGGTCAAACGGTAAGGCTATAGTATGTGCTCCAAAAGGGTCATTTTTGGACCATCTTCAAATCTTACTAAAAAGTGATCTAGATAATTATACACACCATCCTAAGTCTTTCTGCAGGTGTTTCAACGGTTTTCGTGCCTTTTTTCAAACATTCATCAGAGCCCCCTGGTGGTCAAACGGTAAGGCTATAGTATGTGCTCCAAAAGGGGAAATTTTTTGACCATCTTCAAATCTAATTAAAAAATGATCATGATCATTATACACGCCCACCTAAGTGTTTCTGGAGGTGTTTCAAGATGTTTCGTGTCTTTGTTCAAACATTCATCGGAGCCCCCTGGTGGTCAAATGGTAAGGCTATAGTATGTACTCCAAAAAGGCTCATTTTTGGACCATCTTCAAATCTTGCTAAAAAGTGATCTAGATCATTATACACACCCACCTAAGTGTTTCTGGATGTGTTTCAAGATGTTTCTTACCTTTTTTCAAGAATTCATCGGAGCCCCCTGGTGGTCAAATGGTAAGGCTATAGTATGTGCTCCAAAAAGGGAAATTTTTTGACCATCTTCAAATCTAAATAAAAAGTGATCTAGATCATTCTACATGCCCACCTAAGTGTTTCTGGAGGTGTTTCAAGATGTTTAAAGCTTTTATTCAAACATTCATAAGAGCCCCCTGGTGGTCAAATGGTCAAGCTATAATATGTGCTCCAAAAAGAGAAATTTTTGACTATCTTGAAACCTAATTAAAAAGTGATCTAGATCATTATACAAGCCCACCTAAGTGTTTCTGGAGGTGTTTCAAGGCTTTTCATACCTTTTTTAAAACATTCATCAGAGCCCCCTGGTGGTCAAATGGTCAAGCTATAGTATGTGCTCCATAAGGGTCATTTTTGGACCATCTTGAAATCTAATTAAAAAGTGATCTAGATAAATATACATGCCCACCTAAGTTTGTCTGGAGGTGTTTCAAGATGTTTCTTGCCTTTATTCAAACACTCTTCGGAGCCCCCGGTGGTCAAATGGTAAGGCTATAGTATGTGCTCCAAAAAGGGAAATTTTTTGACCATCTTCAAATCTAATTAAAAGGTGATCTAGATCATTATACAAACCCACCTAAGTGTTTCTGGAGGTGTTTCAAGATGTTTCAAGCTTTTATTCAAACATTCATCAGAGCCCCCTGGTGGTCAAATGGTAAGTCTATAGTATGTGCTCCAAAAGGGTCATTTTTGGACCATCTTGAAATCTGATTAAAAAGTGATCTAGATAATTATACACGCCCACCTAAGTGTTTCTGCAGGTGTTTCAAGATGTTTCTTGCCTTTATTCAAACACTCATCGGAGCCCCCTGGTGGTCAAATGGTAAGGCTATAGTATGTGCTCCAAAAAGGCTCATTTTTGGACCATCTTCAAATCTTTCTAAAAAGTGATCTAGATCATTATACACGCCCACCTAAGTGTTTCTGGAGGTGTTTCAAGATGTTTCAAGCTTTTATTCAAACATTCATCAGAGCCCCCGGGTGGTCAAATGATCAAGCTATAATATGTGCTCCAAAAGGGTCATTTTTTGACCATCTTGAAACCTAATTAAAAAGTGATCTAGATCATTATACAAGCCCACCTAAGTGTTTCTGGAGGTGTTTCAAGGCTTTTCATACCTTTTTTCAAACATTCATCGGAGCCCCCTGGTGGTCAAATGGTAAGGCTATAGTATGTGCTCCAAAAGGGTCATTTTTGGACCATCTTGAAATCTAATTAAAAAGTGATCTAGATCATTATACACACCCACCTAAGTGTTTCTGGAGGTGTTTCAAGGCTTTTTGTGCCTTTTTTCAAACATACATCAGAGCCCCCTGGTGGTCAAATGGTAAGGCTATAGTATGTGCTCCAAAAAGGGAAATTTTTTGACCACTTTCAAATCTTACTAAAAAGTGATCTAGATCATTATACACGCCCACCTAAGTGTGTCTGGAGGTGTTTCAAGATGTTTCTTGCCTTTATTCAAACATTCATCGGAGCCCCCTGGTGGTCAAAAGGTTAGGCTATAGTATGTGCTCCAAAAAGGGAAATTTTTTGGACCATCTTCAAATCTAATTAAAAAGTGATCTAGATCATTATACATGCCCACCTAAGTGTTTTTGGAGGTGTTTCAAGATGTTTCAAGCTTTTATTCAAACATTCATCCGGAGACCCCTGGTGGTCAAATGGTAAGGCTATAGTATGTGCTCCAAAAAGGGAAATTTTTTGACCATCTTCAAATCTAATTAAAAGGTGATCTAGATCATTATACACGCCCACCTAAGTGTTTCTGGAGGTGTTTCAAGGCTTTTCATACCTTTTTTCAAACATTCATCGGAGCCCCCTTGTGGTCAAATGGTAAGGCTATAGTATGTGCTCCAAAAAGGGTCATTTTTGGACCATCTTGAAATCTAATTAAAAAGTGATCTAGATAATTATACACACCCACCTAAGTGTTTCTGCAGGTGTTTCAAGATGTTTCTTGCCTTTATTCAAACACTCATCGGAGCCCCCTGGTGGTCAAATGGTAAGGCTATAGTATGTTCTCCAAAAAGGCTCATTTTTGGACCATCTTCTAATCATCCTAAAAAGTAATCTAGATCATTATACACACCCACCTAACTGTTTTTGGAGGTGTTTCAAGATGTTTCTTACCTTTTTTCAAGAATTCACCGGAGCCCCCTGGTGGTCAAATGGTAAGGCTATAGTATGTGCTTCAAAAGGGTCATTTTTGGACCATCTTGAAATCTAACTAAAAAGTGATTTAGATCATTATACACGCCCACCTAAGTGTTTCTGGAGGTGTTTCAAGATGTTTCAAGCTTTTATTCAAATATTCATCTAGAGCCCCCTGGTGGTCAAATGGTCAAGCTATAATATGTGCTCCAAAAGGGTCATTTTTGGACCATCTTGAAATCTAATTAAAAAGTGATCTAGATCATTATACACACCCACCTAAGTGTTTCTGGAGGATTTTCAAGGCTTTTTGTGCCTTTTTTCAAACATACATCGGAGCCCCCTGGTGGTCAAATGGTCAAGCTATAATATGTGCTCCAAAAGGGTCATTTTTGGACCATCTTGAAATCTAATTAAAAAGTGATCTAGATCATTATACACACCCACTTAAGTGTTTCTGGAGGTGTTTCAAGGCTTTTTGTGCCTTTTTTCAAACATACATCGGAGCCCCCTGGTGGTCAAATGGTAAGGCTATAGTATGTGCTCCAAAAAGGGAAATTTTTTGACCACTTTCAAATCTTACTAAAAAGTGATCTAGATCATTATACATGCCCACCTAAGTTTTTCTGGAGGTGTTTAAAGGCTTTTCATACCTTTTTTAAAACATTCATCCGGAGACCCCTGGTGGTCAAATGGTAAGGCTATAGTATGTGCTCCAAAAAGGGAAATTTTTTGACCATCTTCAAATCTAATTAAAAGGTGATCTAGATCATTATACAAACCCACCTAAGTGTTTCTGGAGGTGTTTCAAGATGTTTCAAGCCTTTATTCAAACATTCATCAGAGCCCCCTGGTGGTCAAACGGTAAGGCTATAGTATGTGCTCCAAAAGGGTCATTTTTGGACCATCTTCAAATCTTACTAAAAAGTGATCTAGATAATTATACACACCATCCTAAGTCTTTCTGCAGGTGTTTCAACGGTTTTCGTGCCTTTTTTCAAACATTCATCGGAGCTCCCTGGTGGTCAAATGGTAAGGCTATAATATGTGCTCCAAAAGGGGAAACTTTTGGACCATCTAAAAATCTCATTAACAACTGATCTAGATCATTATACAAGCCCACCTAAGTGTTTCTGGAGGTGTTTCAAGGCTTTTCATACCTTTTTTAAAACATTCATCAGAGCCCCCTGGTGGTCAAATGGTGAAGCTATAATATGTGCTCCAAAAGGGTCATTTTTGGACCATCTTTAAATCTAATTAAAAAGTGATCTAGATCATTATACACACCCACCTAAGTGTTTCTGGAGGTGTTTCAAGGCTTTTTGTGCCTTTTTTCAAACATACATCGGAGCCCCCTGGTGGTCAAATGGTACGGCTATAGTATGTGCTCCAAAAAGGGAAATTTTTTGTCCATCTTCAAATCTAATTAAAAGGTGATCTAGATCATTATACAAACCCACCTAAGTGTTTCTGGAGGTGTTTCAAGATGTTTCAAGCTTTTATTCAAACATTCATCCGGAGCCCCCTGGTGGTCAAATGGTAAGGCTATAGTATGTGCTCCAAAAAGGGAAATTTTTTGACCATCTTCAAATCTAATTAAAAAATGATCTAGATCATTATACACGCCCACCTAAGTGTTTCTTCAGGTGTTTCAAGATGTTTCAAGCCTTTATTCAAACATTCATCAGAGCCCCTTGGTGGTCAAATGGTAAGGCTATAGTATGTGCTCCAAAAAGGCTAATTTTTGGACCATCTTCTAATCATTCTAAAAAGTTATCTAGATCATTATACACACCCACCTAACTGTTTCTGGAGGTGTTTCAAGATGTTTCTTACCTTTTTTCAAGAATTCATCGGAGCCCCCTGGTGGTCAAATGGTAAGGCTATAGTATGTACTCCAAAAAGGCTCATTTTTGGACCATCTTCAAATCTTGCTAAAAAGTGATCTAGATCATTATACACACCCACCTAAGTGTTTCTGGATGTGTTTCAAGATGTTTCTTACCTTTTTTCAAGAATTCATCGGAGCCCCCTGGTGGTCAAATGGTAAGGCTATAGTATGTGCTCCAAAAAGGGAAATTTTTTGACCATCTTCAAATCTAATTAAAAAATGATCATGATCATTATACACGCCCACCTAAGTGTTTCTGGAGGTGTTTCAAGATGTTTCGTGTCTTTGTTCAAACATTCATCGGAGCCCCCTGGTGGTCAAATGGTAAGGCTATAGTATGTACTCCAAAAAGGCTCATTTTTGGACCATCTTCAAATCTTGCTAAAAAGTGATCTAGATCATTATACACACCCACCTAACTGTTTCTGGATGTGTTTCAAGATGTTTCTTACCTTTTTTCAAGAATTCATCGGAGCCCCCTGGTGGTCAAATGGTAAGGCTATAGTATGTGCTCCAAAAAGGGAAATTTTTTGACCATCTTCAAATCTAAATAAAAAGTGATCTAGATCATTCTACATGCCCACCTAAGTGTTTCTGGAGGTGTTTCAAGATGTTTAAAGCTTTTATTCAAACATTCATAAGAGCCCCCTGGTGGTCAAATGGTCAAGCTATAATATGTGCTCCAAAAAGAGAAATTTTTGACTATCTTGAAACCTAATTAAAAAGTGATCTAGATCATTATACACGCCCACCTAAGTGTTTCTGGAGGTGTTTCAAGGCTTTTCATACCTTTTTTAAAACATTCATCGGAGCCCCCTGGTGGTCAAATGGTAAGGCTATAGTATGTGCTCCATGAAGGGAAATTTTTTGACCACTTTCAAATCTTACTAAAAAGTGATCTAGATCATTATACACGCCCACCTAAGTGTTTCTGCAGGTGTTTCAAGATGTTTCAAGCCTTTATTCAAACATTCATCAGAGCCCCTTGGTGGTCAAATGGTAAGGCTATAGTATGTGCTCCAAAAAGGCTAATTTTTGGACCATCTTCTAATCATTCTAAAAAGTTATCTAGATCATTATACACACCCACCTAACTGTTTCTGGAGGTGTTTCAAGATGTTTCTTACCTTTTTTCAAGAATTCATCGGAGCCCCCTGGTGGTCAAATGGTAAGGCTATAGTATGTACTCCAAAAAGGCTCATTTTTGGACCATCTTCAAATCTTGCTAAAAAGTGATCTAGATCATTATACACACCCACCTAAGTGTTTCTGGATGTGTTTCAAGATGTTTCTTACCTTTTTTCAAGAATTCATCGGAGCCCCCTGGTGGTCAAATGGTAAGGCTATAGTATGTGCTCCAAAAAGGGAAATTTTTGGACCATCTTCAAATCTTGCTAAAAAGTGATCTAGATCATTATACAAACCCACCTAAGTGTTTCTGCAGGTGTTTCAAGATGTTTCAAGCCTTTATTCAAACATTCATCAGAGCCCCCTGGTGGTCAAACGGTAAGGCTATAGTATGTGCTCCAAAAGGGTCATTTTTGGACCATCTTCAAATCTTACTAAAAAGTGATCTAGATAATTATACACACCATCCTAAGTCTTTCTGCAGGTGTTTCAACGGTTTTCGTGCCTTTTTTCAAACATTCATCAGAGCCCCCTGGTGGTCAAACGGTAAGGCTATAGTATGTGCTCCAAAAGGGGAAATTTTTTGACCATCTTCAAATCTAATTAAAAAATGATCATGATCATTATACACGCCCACCTAAGTGTTTCTGGAGGTGTTTCAAGATGTTTCGTGTCTTTGTTCAAACATTCATCGGAGCCCCCTGGTGGTCAAATGGTAAGGCTATAGTATGTACTCCAAAAAGGCTCATTTTTGGACCATCTTCAAATCTTGCTAAAAAGTGATCTAGATCATTATACACACCCACCTAAGTGTTTCTGGATGTGTTTCAAGATGTTTCTTACCTTTTTTCAAGAATTCATCGGAGCCCCCTGGTGGTCAAATGGTAAGGCTATAGTATGTGCTCCAAAAAGGGAAATTTTTTGACCATCTTCAAATCTAAATAAAAAGTGATCTAGATCATTCTACATGCCCACCTAAGTGTTTCTGGAGGTGTTTCAAGATGTTTAAAGCTTTTATTCAAACATTCATAAGAGCCCCCTGGTGGTCAAATGGTCAAGCTATAATATGTGCTCCAAAAAGAGAAATTTTTGACTATCTTGAAACCTAATTAAAAAGTGATCTAGATCATTATACAAGCCCACCTAAGTGTTTCTGGAGGTGTTTCAAGGCTTTTCATACCTTTTTTAAAACATTCATCAGAGCCCCCTGGTGGTCAAATGGTCAAGCTATAGTATGTGCTCCATAAGGGTCATTTTTGGACCATCTTGAAATCTAATTAAAAAGTGATCTAGATAAATATACATGCCCACCTAAGTTTGTCTGGAGGTGTTTCAAGATGTTTCTTGCCTTTATTCAAACACTCTTCGGAGCCCCCGGTGGTCAAATGGTAAGGCTATAGTATGTGCTCCAAAAAGGGAAATTTTTTGACCATCTTCAAATCTAATTAAAAGGTGATCTAGATCATTATACAAACCCACCTAAGTGTTTCTGGAGGTGTTTCAAGATGTTTCAAGCTTTTATTCAAACATTCATCAGAGCCCCCTGGTGGTCAAATGGTAAGTCTATAGTATGTGCTCCAAAAGGGTCATTTTTGGACCATCTTGAAATCTGATTAAAAAGTGATCTAGATAATTATACACGCCCACCTAAGTGTTTCTGCAGGTGTTTCAAGATGTTTCTTGCCTTTATTCAAACACTCATCGGAGCCCCCTGGTGGTCAAATGGTAAGGCTATAGTATGTGCTCCAAAAAGGCTCATTTTTGGACCATCTTCAAATCTTTCTAAAAAGTGATCTAGATCATTATACACGCCCACCTAAGTGTTTCTGGAGGTGTTTCAAGATGTTTCAAGCTTTTATTCAAACATTCATCAGAGCCCCCGGGTGGTCAAATGATCAAGCTATAATATGTGCTCCAAAAGGGTCATTTTTTGACCATCTTGAAACCTAATTAAAAAGTGATCTAGATCATTATACAAGCCCACCTAAGTGTTTCTGGAGGTGTTTCAAGGCTTTTCATACCTTTTTTCAAACATTCATCGGAGCCCCCTGGTGGTCAAATGGTAAGGCTATAGTATGTGCTCCAAAAGGGTCATTTTTGGACCATCTTGAAATCTAATTAAAAAGTGATCTAGATCATTATACACACCCACCTAAGTGTTTCTGGAGGTGTTTCAAGGCTTTTTGTGCCTTTTTTCAAACATACATCAGAGCCCCCTGGTGGTCAAATGGTAAGGCTATAGTATGTGCTCCAAAAAGGGAAATTTTTTGACCACTTTCAAATCTTACTAAAAAGTGATCTAGATCATTATACACGCCCACCTAAGTGTGTCTGGAGGTGTTTCAAGATGTTTCTTGCCTTTATTCAAACATTCATCGGAGCCCCCTGGTGGTCAAAAGGTTAGGCTATAGTATGTGCTCCAAAAAGGGAAATTTTTTGGACCATCTTCAAATCTAATTAAAAAGTGATCTAGATCATTATACATGCCCACCTAAGTGTTTTTGGAGGTGTTTCAAGATGTTTCAAGCTTTTATTCAAACATTCATCCGGAGACCCCTGGTGGTCAAATGGTAAGGCTATAGTATGTGCTCCAAAAAGGGAAATTTTTTGACCATCTTCAAATCTAATTAAAAGGTGATCTAGATCATTATACACGCCCACCTAAGTGTTTCTGGAGGTGTTTCAAGGCTTTTCATACCTTTTTTCAAACATTCATCGGAGCCCCCTTGTGGTCAAATGGTAAGGCTATAGTATGTGCTCCAAAAAGGGTCATTTTTGGACCATCTTGAAATCTAATTAAAAAGTGATCTAGATAATTATACACACCCACCTAAGTGTTTCTGCAGGTGTTTCAAGATGTTTCTTGCCTTTATTCAAACACTCATCGGAGCCCCCTGGTGGTCAAATGGTAAGGCTATAGTATGTTCTCCAAAAAGGCTCATTTTTGGACCATCTTCTAATCATCCTAAAAAGTAATCTAGATCATTATACACACCCACCTAACTGTTTTTGGAGGTGTTTCAAGATGTTTCTTACCTTTTTTCAAGAATTCACCGGAGCCCCCTGGTGGTCAAATGGTAAGGCTATAGTATGTGCTTCAAAAGGGTCATTTTTGGACCATCTTGAAATCTAACTAAAAAGTGATTTAGATCATTATACACGCCCACCTAAGTGTTTCTGGAGGTGTTTCAAGATGTTTCAAGCTTTTATTCAAATATTCATCTAGAGCCCCCTGGTGGTCAAATGGTCAAGCTATAATATGTGCTCCAAAAGGGTCATTTTTGGACCATCTTGAAATCTAATTAAAAAGTGATCTAGATCATTATACACACCCACCTAAGTGTTTCTGGAGGATTTTCAAGGCTTTTTGTGCCTTTTTTCAAACATACATCGGAGCCCCCTGGTGGTCAAATGGTCAAGCTATAATATGTGCTCCAAAAGGGTCATTTTTGGACCATCTTGAAATCTAATTAAAAAGTGATCTAGATCATTATACACACCCACTTAAGTGTTTCTGGAGGTGTTTCAAGGCTTTTTGTGCCTTTTTTCAAACATACATCGGAGCCCCCTGGTGGTCAAATGGTAAGGCTATAGTATGTGCTCCAAAAAGGGAAATTTTTTGACCACTTTCAAATCTTACTAAAAAGTGATCTAGATCATTATACATGCCCACCTAAGTTTTTCTGGAGGTGTTTAAAGGCTTTTCATACCTTTTTTAAAACATTCATCCGGAGACCCCTGGTGGTCAAATGGTAAGGCTATAGTATGTGCTCCAAAAAGGGAAATTTTTTGACCATCTTCAAATCTAATTAAAAGGTGATCTAGATCATTATACAAACCCACCTAAGTGTTTCTGGAGGTGTTTCAAGATGTTTCAAGCCTTTATTCAAACATTCATCAGAGCCCCCTGGTGGTCAAACGGTAAGGCTATAGTATGTGCTCCAAAAGGGTCATTTTTGGACCATCTTCAAATCTTACTAAAAAGTGATCTAGATAATTATACACACCATCCTAAGTCTTTCTGCAGGTGTTTCAACGGTTTTCGTGCCTTTTTTCAAACATTCATCGGAGCTCCCTGGTGGTCAAATGGTAAGGCTATAATATGTGCTCCAAAAGGGGAAACTTTTGGACCATCTAAAAATCTCATTAACAACTGATCTAGATCATTATACAAGCCCACCTAAGTGTTTCTGGAGGTGTTTCAAGGCTTTTCATACCTTTTTTAAAACATTCATCAGAGCCCCCTGGTGGTCAAATGGTGAAGCTATAATATGTGCTCCAAAAGGGTCATTTTTGGACCATCTTTAAATCTAATTAAAAAGTGATCTAGATCATTATACACACCCAACTAAGTGTTTCTGGAGGTGTTTCAAGGCTTTTTGTGCCTTCTTTCAAACATACATCGGAGCCCCCTGGTGGTCAAATGGTAAGGCTATAGTATGTGCTCCAAAAAGGGAAATTTTTTGACCATCTTCAAATCTAATTAAAAGGTGATCTAGATCATTATACAAACCCACCTAAATGTTTCTGGAGGTGTTTCAAGATGTTTCAAGCCTTTATTCAAACATTCATCAGAGCCCCCTGGTGGTCAAACGGTAAGGCTATAGTATGTGCTCCAAAAGGGGAAACTTTTGGACCATCTAAAAATCTCATTAACTGATCTAGATCATTATACAAGCCCACCTAAGTGTTTCTGGAGGTGTTTCAAGGCTTTTCATACCTTTTTTAAAACATTCATCAGAGCCCCCTGGTGGTCAAATGGTCAAGCTATAGTATGTGCTCCATAAGGGTCATTTTTGGACCATCTTGAAATCTAATTAAAAAGTGATCTAGATAAATATACATGCCCACCTAAGTTTGTCTGGAGGTGTTTCAAGATGTTTCTTGCCTTTATTCAAACACTCTTCGGAGCCCCCTGGTGGTCAAATGGTAAGGCTATAGTATGTGCTCCAAAAAGGGAAATTTTTTGACCATCTTCAAATCTAATTAAAAGGTGATCTAGATCATTATACAAACCCACCTAAGTGTTTCTGGAGGTGTTTCAAGATGTTTCAAGCTTTTATTCAAACATTCATCCGGAGACCCCTGGTGGTCAAATGGTAAGTCTATAGTATGTGCTCCAAAAGGGTCATTTTTGGACCATCTTGAAATCTGATTAAAAAGTGATCTAGATAATTATACACGCCCACCTAAGTGTTTCTGCAGGTGTTTCAAGATGTTTCTTGCCTTTATTCAAACACTCATCGGAGCCCCCTGGTGGTCAAATGGTAAGGCTATAGTATGTGCTCCAAAAAGGCTCATTTTTGGACCATCTTCAAATCTTTCTAAAAAGTGATCTAGATCATTATACACGCCCACCTAAGTGTTTCTGGAGGTGTTTCAAGATGTTTCAAGCTTTTCTTCAAACATTCATCAGAGCCCCCGGGTGGTCAAATGATCAAGCTATAATATGTGCTCCAAAAGGGTCATTTTTTGACCATCTTGAAACCTAATTAAAAAGTGATCTAGATCATTATACAAGCCCACCTAAGTGTTTCTGGAGGTGTTTCAAGGCTTTTCATACCTTTTTTCAAACATTCATCGGAGCCCCCTGGTGGTCAAATGGTAAGGCTATATGTGCTCCAAAAAGGGAAATTTTTTGACCACTTTCAAATCTTACTAAAAAGTGATCTAGATCATTATACACGCCCACCTAAGTGTTTCTGGAGGTGTTTCAAGATGTTTCTTGCCTTTATTCAAACATTCATCGGAGCCCCCTGGTGGTCAAACGGTTAGGCTATAGTATGTGCTCCAAAAAGGGAAATTTTTTGGACCATCTTCAAATCTAATTAAAAAGTGATCTAGATCATTATACATGCCCACCTAAGTGTTTTTGGATATGTTTCAAGATGTTTCAAGCTTTTATTCAAACATTCATCCGGAGACCCCTGGTGGTCAAATGGTAAGGCTATAGTATGTGCTCCAAAAAGGGAAATTTTTTGACCACTTTCAAATCTTACTAAAAAGTGATCTAGATCATTATACATGCCCACCTAAGTGTTTCTGGAGGTGTTTCAAGATGTTTCTTACCTTTTTTCAAACATTCATCGGAGCCCCCTGGTGGTCAAATGGTACGGCTATAGTATGTGCTCCAAAAGGGTCATTTTTGGACCATCTTGAAATCTAATTAAAAAGTGATCTAGATCATTATACACGCCCACCTAAGTGTTTCTGCAGGTGTTTCAAGATGTTTCTTGCCTTTATTCAAACACTCATCGGAGCCCCCTGGTGGTAAAATGGTAAGGCTATAGTATGTGCTCCAAAAAGGGAAATTTTTTGACCATTTTCAAATCTAATTAAAAAATGATCTAGATCATTATACACGCCCACCTAAGTGTTCCTGGAGGTCTTTCCAGATGTTTCTTACCTTTTTTAAAGAATTCATCGGAGCCCCCTGGTGGTCAAATGGTAAGGCTATAATATGTGCTCCAAAAAGGCTCAGTTTTGGACCATCTTCAAATCTTGCTAAAAAGTGATCTAGATCATTATACACGCCCACCTAAGTTTTTCTGGAGGTGTTTCAAGGCTTTTCATACCTTTTTTCAAACATTCATCCGGAAACCCCTGGTGGTCAAATGGTAAGGCTATAGTATGTGCTCCAAAAAGGCTCATTTTTGGACCATCTTCAAATCTTGCTAAAAAGTTATCTAGATCATTATACACGCCCACCTCAGTGTTTCTGCAGGTGTTTCAAGATGTTTCTCACCTTTATTCAAACACTCATCGGAGCCCCCTGGTGGTCAAATGGTAAGGCTATAGTATGTGCTCCAAAAAGGCTCATTTTTGGACCATCTTCTAATCATCCTAAAAAGTAATCTAGATCATTATACACACCCACCTAACTTTTTCTGGAGGTGTTTCAAGATGTTTCTTACCTTTTTTCAAGAATTCATCGGAGCCCCCTGGTGGTCAAATGGTAAGGCTATAGTATGTGCTTCAAAAGGGTCATTTTTGGACCATCTTGAAATCTAATTAAAAAGTGATTTAGATCATTATACACGCCCACCTAAGTGTTTCTGGAGGATTTTCAAGGCTTTTTGTGCCTTTTTTCAAACATACATCGGAGCCCCCTGGTGGTCAAATGGTAAGGCTATAGTATGTGCTCCAAAAAGGGAAATTTTTTGACCACTTTCAAATCTTACTAAAAAGTGATCCAGATCATTATACACGCCCACCTAAGTTTTTCTGGAGGTGTTTCAAGGCTTTTCATACCTTTTTTCAAACATTCATCGGAGCCCCCTGGTGGTCAAATGGTCAGGCTATAGTATGTGCTCCAAAAAGGGAAATTTTTTGACCATCTTCAAATCTAATTAAAAGGTGATCTAGATCATTATACAAACCCACCTAAGTGTTTCTGGAGGTGTTTCAAGATGTTTCAAGCTTTTATTCAAACATTCATCCGGAGACCCCTGGTGGTCAAATGGTCAAGCTATAATATGTGCTCCAAAAGGGTCATTTTTGGACCATCTTGAAACCTAATTAAAAAGTGATCTAGATCATTATACACACCCACCTAAGTGTTTCTGGAGGTGTTTCAAGGCTTTTTGTGCCTTTTTTCAAACATACATCGGAGCCCCCTTGTGGTCAAATGGTAAGGCTATAGTATGTGCTCCAAAAAGGGAAATTTTTTGACCACTTTCAAATCTTACTAAAAAGTGATCTAGATCATTATACACGCCCACCTAAGTTTTTCTGGAGGTGTTTCAAGATGTTTCTTACCTTTATTCAAACACTCATCGGAGCCCCCTGGTGGTCAAATGGTAAGGCTATAGTATGTGCTCCAAAAAGGCTCATTTTTGGACCATCTTCTAATCATCCTAAAAAGTAATCTAGATCATTATACACACCCACCTAACTTTTTCTGGAGGTGTTTCAAGATGTTTCCTACCTTTTTTCAAGAATTCATCGGAGCCCCCTGGTGGTCAAATGGTAAGGCTATAGTATGTGCTCCAAAAAGGGAAATTTTTTGACCACTTTCAAATCTTACTAAAAAGTGATCTAGATCATTATACACGCCCACCTAAGTGTTTCTGGAGGTGTTTCAAGGCTTTTCATACCTTTTTTAAAACATTCATCGGAGCCCCCTGGTGGTCAAATGGTCAAGCTATAATATGTGCTCCAAAAAGGGTCATTTTTGGACCATCTTGAAATCTAATTAAAAAGTGATCTAGATAAATATACATGCCCACCTAAGTTTGTCTGGAGGTGTTTCAAGATGTTTCTTACCTTTATTCAAACATTCATCGGAGCCCCCTGGTGGTCAAATGGTAAGGCTATAGTCTGTGCTCCAAAAGGGTCATTTTTGGACCATCTTAAAATCTAATTAAAAAGTGATTTAGATCATTATTCACGCCCACCTAAGTTTTCCTGGAAGTGTTTAAAGATGTTTCGTGTCTTTATTTAAACATTCATCTAGAGCCCCTTGGTGGTCAGATGGTCAAGCTATAATATGTGCTCCAAAAGGGTCATTTTTGGACCCTCTTCAAATGTAATTAAAAAATGACCTAAATCATTATACACGCTCACCGACATTTTTCTGGAAGTTTTTTAATTTTGACTTTTTTTTTCTCTAATTCAGTTCGTTTGAATTTTTTTTTAGAGCAGGTTTGATAAGTTATATAAGTTTTTGTTTTCTTTTAGTTGTAGTTCAGTTGTAGTTCAGTTGTAGTTCAGTTGTAGTTCAGTGGTCTCTTTTCTCTTCTTCTCTGTCGTCGTATTCAAATCAGTCCCAGACAGGACTCTGCTGCTTTAGTCTCCATGTTTCCAGGTAGAGTGGGGACCAGAAGACGACTGGAAACCACAGTGAACACCAGTGACGGACCCTTAAACATCATATGGTGACAGCACAGAAAATTGCTCCAGTGAAACAAAATTCCCTTCATTTTCGTTTTTGTCAGATTGATATGAAATCGATTTATCCATAATTTTTATGTTAGTTTTGTAAACACAATACAGTTTAAGTTAGTTAATTTTTTTTCTTTCAATTATAGTTCTTATTTATTTCAGTTAACAAAAATATTTGTACAATTCTAGTTTTCGTCATGTTGTTAGTTTTCGTTTAGAATCATAACCTCGGTACATCCGCTCAGGTTTGGCTCTCAGATACTGGACTCTTCAGGACCGTCTTCACGTTCCTCAAACACAGTCGTTCTCTTTGTGCTCATCTTTTCAAACGTCCTCCTCTCTGACCTCCGTCAGCATCTCCTTCGCAGAACTCCTCCTTCTTCACGCGTCTCCTCATTGTTCCGTTCACGTGCTCCTCCTCCTCCTGAACACCAGCCTGAGCGTCCACTCGCTCTCATTTCCACCTTCCTCTCTTTTTTTCTTTCTGAAGCGCTGTTCTTTTTGTTTTCCACATGAAAGGCCCTTAAAGCTGACGGTGGGGCTTCTGTGTCCTCGGTGGCTCCATCATGTGTGTGACCTCCTTTCTGCTCCGTTCTTTGTTCCGTACATTTGAACCTTTAAAACAGCTGAAAACGCACACCTCCATTATCTGGGACGCTCACAAAAGCTCCTTAAAGCTCGCTAACAGACTCGACCTTTGACCCCGTGGACCGTCTCCTTTCATCCCCGTCTCCCTGGTGTTCTGCCTCCCTTGGCCCGGCTCGGCCCGGCTCGGCCCGGCCCGGCGGTACAGGCGCTCTAACAGGTTGTTGGCATGGCAACAGAGTGGAGCTCCGGTGGGACTGAGCCGCTCCGCCACCACCGACCCATCAGGCTTTTGTTCAGACGCTTTCATTTCAGATGTTTAACACACGCTTCCCTCCGTGTCATCACATCTGGACGTCACAGGTTGCCATGGTAACGTCCTTAACGCCGTCCATCGTCTACCTTCAGCTCGGCGACGTCCAGGGTCGGAGGGTTCGTGTAGACGTCCGCCCAGGCAGCACATGTACAGTAGCATCAGCGGGGGGAGGATACGCCGCTGATGCCGTTACCATGGTTACATGTGACGCCACAGACATCCACAGATATTTTGGACGTGTCCACATATGACTGTGTTTTGGACAGACGGTTCCATGGTTTGGGTTCTTCAACTCCACTGGTTCCTGACGTTCAATGTGTTCGTAACTTCTGCGTCAGTTCCCAAATTAGTTTGTCTCTATTTTTAACCTTTTTCAACTGATTTACCACTAGTTATTATAATATTATCCACTGAATTTTGCATTTTTTCCAATGAAAATCATCTGTTTTTCTATATTTAATTCACTGATCATGTAGATGTTCATTAAAGCTCAAAGTCAAAGGTTATTTTAGAGAAAACAGAAAAAACCCTGAATAAACAGTGTCTTTTTCAGTCCAGTCTGTCTTTAACTGAACACAAACCCAGTGTGTCCGTCCACTGGCACTGATCCAACTGCATGGGTTTGACTGGACAGTCAGTGTTGGAGAAGATGACGGTGTCGCCACGGTAACTACGGAGCCTCTGAACGTCTAAATATGGTCACATCTGATGACCACGAAAAGATGAAGAACTGTATTTGACACCAATTATTGACATGGATGGAAAGGATGAATGGAACAACAGGAATTAAACAGTTTAGATCAGGAGATGGTTTAGGTTCAAGGAGGACGTTTAATATACTCACCTGGACAGCGGAGGGTTAAAGTGTGTTTAATATACTCACCTGGACAGCGGAGGGTTAAAGTGTGTTTAATATACTCACCTGGACAGCAGAGGGTTAAAGTGTGTTTAATATACTCACCTGGACAGCAGAGGGTTAAAGTGTGTTTAATATACTCACCTGGACAGCAGAGGGTTAAAGTGTGTTTAATATACTCACCTGGACAGCAGAGGGTTAAAGTGTGTTTAATATACTCACCTGGACAGCGGAGGGTTAAAGTGTGTTTAATATACTCACCTGGACAGCGGAGGGTTAAAGTGTGTTTAATATACTCACCTGGACAGCGGAGGGTTAAAGTGTGTTTAATATACTCACCTGGACAGCGGAGGGTTAAAGTGTGTTTAATATACTCACCTGGACAGCAGAGGGTTAAAGTGTGTTTAATATACTCACCTGGACAGCGGAGGGTTAAAGTGTGTTTAATATACTCAACTGGACAGCGGAGGGTTAAAGTGTGTTTAATATACTCACCTGGACAGCGGAGGGTTAAAGTGTGTTTAATATACTCACCTGGACAGCGGAGGGTTAAAGTGTGTTTAATATACTCACCTGGACAGCGGAGGGTTAAAGTGTGTTTAATATACTCACCTGGACAGCGGAGGGTTAAAGTGTGTTTAATATACTCACCTGGACAGCACAGGGTTAAAGTGTGTTTAATATACTCACCTGGACAGCGGAGGGTTAAAGTGTGTTTAATATACTCACCTGGACAGCGGAGGGTTAAAGTGTGTTTAATATACTCACCTGGACAGCGGAGGGTTAAAGTGTGTTTAATATACTCACCTGGACAGCGGAGGGTTAAAGTGTGTTTAATATACTCACCTGGACAGCAGAGGGTTAAAGTGTGTTTAATATACTCACCTGGACAGCGGAGGGTTAAAGTGTGTTTAATATACTCACCTGGACAGCGGAGGGTTAAAGTGTGTTTAATATACTCACCTGGACAGCGGAGGGTTAAAGTGTGTTTAATATACTCACCTGGACAGCGGAGGGTTAAAGTGTGTTTAATATACTCACTTGGACAGCGGAGGGTTAAAGTGTGTTTAATATACTCACCTGGACAGCGGAGGGTTAAAGTGTGTTTAATATACTCACCTGGACAGCGGAGGGTTAAAGTGTGTTTAATATACTCACCTGGACAGCAGAGGGTTAAAGTGTGTTTAATATACTCACCTGGACAGCGGAGGGTTAAAGTGTGTTTAATATACTCACCTGGACAGCGGAGGGTTAAAGTGTGTTTAATATACTCACCTGGACAGCAGAGGGTTAAAGTGTGTTTAATATACTCACCTGGACAGCGGAGGGTTAAAGTGTGTTTAATATACTCACCTGGACAGCGGAGGGTTAAAGTGTGTTTAATATACTCACCTGGACAGCGGAGGGTTAAAGTGTGTTTAATATACTCACCTGGACAGCGGAGGGTTAAAGTGTGTTTAATATACTCACCTGGACAGCAGAGGGTTAAAGTGTGTTTAATATACTCACCTGGACAGCAGAGGGTTAAAGTGTGTTTAATATACTCACCTGGACAGCGGAGGGTTAAAGCAGAACAGAAATAGAACATACAGATCTGTTCCGGTTACTAGTGGATGACTGTTCTGGATCCATCTGTGGTTTCTTCTTCTTTTTGTTTTTTTTTTTTGTTTCTTTTCTTAATGATAATGACGTTGACCTTTCTACTCTCTCATTTTTGCCCCTAACGTCGTTTTCATCGACCCAACGTGAACTGCATTCATCTGGAAACTCCTCAGGTCCCCGTTTCCCATCGTCCAAACCTCTTTTCTTTCTGGTGTAACTTTCATAAATGTCAGTGGTCGGACGCTCCGTTGTTTCGGGGTCCTGTCGGTCATTACACAGGAAGAAAAGGCGTCCATTGTCCTTGACCACGCTCAGGCTTATTATGGGATCTATTCTTGGAGGGAAAGTGCCACTTGCAGAGTGCGAGTGCCCAGTTTCAACAGTGTCAGTCATTTGCATGTGAAAAGGTGATATATCAGGAGGATAATGGGCGAGCTGAGGGGGGAGAGAGAGCGACTCCACATGATGAACCCTGTAATTAAAAGAACTGAAGAAGCACAAGGACTAAAGGAAAAAGTGACGCCTCCTTTAAAGAACAAAGCTGCAGTTCAGAACATTTACTGGTTTAGTTTATGGATCCAATACAAATGGAACTCCAGCAGGTTCATGATGGGATGGACCGGTCATGTGACATGTGACCAGTCACGTGTAATTACGTTATGCTAATTATGTTTATTTGTTCATTAATAGTCATTTTTCGTTTATTCTCTTCATTATTTTCTTAGTTTTTGCTCCTTTTGATGATTACTTCCCCCAATGTTTGGACAATTTTATTCATTTTTGTTCATTTTCTTGATCATTTTCTCCATTGTTTTTAAATTGTTTATTTCAATAATTTCCTGTTTAATTTTTTTTTTTATATTTATGAATTTTCTTGATTATTCTTGTCTTTTTATCGAACATTTGACCTAGAACCAAAAATAATAATGTATATGAATCAATGTTAGTGTTAATCATTGACATATGACAGGATGAAAAAAAAAGAACTAAAACAATTTACATGTAAATATAGTTTTTTGCATAAAGAAATATGGTTTACATTACAAACATTTTTTGGCATTTAAAGGGTTTAAAATATGACAGTTTTTAGTATTGGGTATTTTTGTTTATGGATCAAGTTAATGAAATACAAAAAAAGGAAATAAATAAATATAAATAAACAACCAATGAAAAAAAAAAAAAAAAAAAAATATTATTATTAAGACCTCTGTGGGTGAAAACCAAAGGGTTAATGTGTGAACTGCTCTGTTTCAGGTTTAGGAAGTAGATCCCATAGAATCAGCAGGACTGTCACATGTGTTCCAGTGTGTGTTGGATGTCTGTGGTTTTCAGTCGTCTGTTTCCGTCTGTTTTCAGGGTCTTTCCATCTGTTTTCAGGGTCTTTCCGTCTGTTTTTGTCTGTTTTCAGGGTCTTTCCATCTGTTTTCAGGGTCTTTCCATCTGTTTTCAGGGTCTTTCCGTCTGTTTTCAGGGTCTTTCCGTCTGCTTCTGACATGAGCAGGTCCTGACAGTCTGAATAAACATGTGTCTGATTCTTCTCTGTTTGTTGACTCTATTTGTGTTTTTTGTTTTTTACTCTATTTGTGTTTGAATCCACTAACGCGCTAACGTCGCTTCCACACATACGACCATGATGCAACACAACGAAAGAACCAAACACACACTTTAATGTGTTTATGTTTGAAGAACAGACCTGAAGGACACGTTCCACTCCAACCTCCTGTATGTGAGCATGTGCAGCTCTGGGTCACATGGTTCTGTCTTAGTCCCATGGTTCTGTGTTCTATGTTCTTTGTGTAAACAGCAGGTCTTGAGGCCTTCATTCAGTTCATGATCATGTTCCTAAATAATCCAACCTCAGGGCTGTGACGTCTGAAAGCACACGTTCCGCTTGTTCTTCACCTACTTCAGGTTCTGTTCATCTCATGTTAGTTCAGGTTCCACATTCAGCCTAAATATGATCCGCAGTGGGCCGGAATGCTAATCTGTAAACACAATATGGTCTGAATTCAACCAATAGATTTACTGCTACAGCGTAAACAAACAAACAAACAAACAAACCAAAACCAATAGCCCTCCCCTCCCCTTCAGGGCTGGGATAACAAACAAAGGGGCGTGGCAATAACCAAAGGGGCGTGGTCATACTCTGGCCACAGGGTTAAACCCAGACTACAGCTGTTTGTGTGTTTGTTTATGTTCGTTTTTGTTTGTTTATTTGTTTCTGTTTGTTTGTTTGTGTTTGTTTGTTTGTTTCCACTCACCTGTGTCTGACTTCAACTCTGACCTCATAAACTTCCAGGTTCAGATTCACGCTGGCGTCAGGTCATGATCACCTGACCCCCCCGCCCCAGTGGATCACCTGACCCCCCCGGTGACCCCCCTGACCCTATGCCCCACCCCTCGTGGCGCTAACCCGCTCCATGTGACGCTGACATTTGTTGAACAGGAAAACGGTGGCATTTCACCCTCAGATCCGTCAGACGTGAGTCGACTCCGTAAACGCCGCCTCCGGGGCTTAAACGTGACACAGTGCCTGTCGTCACGGAAACGCTGATGACCTTGAGAACTAATTTGGACGATCAATATTTACTGAGAGAAGACGAATGAGGAAAGGTCACATGGATGAGAAAGATGAGGAGGAGGAGGAACTGACACGAAACTGGAACAAGAGAAGGGTCACACAGAACCACGGAGAACGGAACCATGAAGAACGGAACCATGAAGAACGGAACCATGAAGAACGGAACCATGAAGAATGGAACCATGGCAGAGAATGGACAGAGGTTCCTTCAGTTGGATCCTGGTTCTTCAGGTTCCTTCAGTTGGATCCTGGTTCTTCAGGTTCCTTCAGTTGGATCCTGGTTCTTCAGGTTCCTTCAGTGGAATGAGGTTCAGTTTGAATAAACTCATTTAAATTCTGCTTTTCGTGGCGTTAGAACTGATGGTTTTTCTGATCATGTGACCATGAAACACAACCTGTGGATGAACGCCATCAGCTGTGAAGCTCCGCCCAATTCCCCGTGGCCCGTTTCCTGATTGGTGGAGTTAAACCTGGTTGTTTCTGTGTGTGAAGCTGCTGCAGACAGATCTGCTGGATTCAGGTCATAGAGGGTCTGCGGGTGATGTCAGCGCTAGCAGAAGTCATCGTGGTTCCGCCCACTGAGTGTCAGACAGAGGCAGATGAGTGACAGCGTTGGCTTCAATCCTGTCTAAACTGAAGAACAATATTGAATCCAAAATGGGGCAGAGCTGTTGTGAGACTGATTGTATTTTCAGGTTCTTAAAGCAGTGGGAGCTATCGTTTACAGACACCCAAAGACAAAGAAAAGAGAAGGAGATGGATCCACAAACCCAGGAAACCAAACCTAGATCTGTGGATCCTGTTTGGTGTCAGCTAACATTCACTGATGCTGTATTTTTGGCTCCAATCAGACCTGAAATGACCTGTTGTTTTGGCTAACGGTCCTTCTTAGTGCAGCTCTTGGTTTCATGATCAGATCTTTCCTGGTTTTTGTCTCATTTTGTGATTGTGAACCTTGTGCTCCTACATGATTAGTAAACGAACTGAAACTGAGGCCAACCTAGTTTTACAAATACGGAGGAACTGGAGAATAAAGCTACGACGGAGTATTAGGACCACAGAAGAAAAGAAAAACACTGGGCACTACCAGAAGAAAGTCAGAAAATATGGAGATAAAACCTGGAATTTTATGAGAATAAAGTCGAATACAAAAAGAATCACAATGTTATGAGAATAAAGTCATAGTTCTAAAAAAAACTCATAATTTAACAAAAATGTCATTGGTTTATGAGATTAAAGTCGTCATATTCTGACAGTAAAGCCATAATATTACCAGAATAATGTGTTCATTTAAACCAGGTGGTGTAAATCTGCTAATTTCCCAGAATGCAGTGGTGCCCTGCTGGTCCACAGCAGTAGTATCTGTGTTGGATAAAGGACTGGATCTGAACTAGACTCAGTAAATCTGCTCAGTCCCAGTAGATCATGCATAGATTCACTGGGATCAGTCCACGCTGGACTGGAAATGACCTTTGGATCAGCTGGTTCTGGGCCCTAGTTTTAGACCCTTTGGATCAGCTGGTTCTGGGCCCTAGTTTTGGAGCCTTCGGATCAGCTGGTTCTGGTCCTAGTTTTGGAGCCTTTGGATCAGCTGGTTCTGGACCCTAGTTTTGGACCCTTTGGATCAGCTGGTTCTGGGCCCTAGTTTTGGAGCCTTCGGATCAGCTGGTTCTGGGCCCTAGTTTTGGAGCCTTTGGATCAGCTGGTTCTGGACCCTAGTTTTGGACCCTTTGGATCAGCTGGTTCTGGACCCTAGTTTTGGAGCCTTTGGATCAGCTGGTTCTGGGCCCTAGTTTTGGAGCCTTTGGATCAGCTGGTTCTGGACCCTAGTTTTGGACCCTTTGGATCAGCTGGTTCTGGACCCTAGTTTTGGAGCCTTTGGATCAGCTGGTTCTGGGCCCTAGTTTTGGAGCCTTTGGATCAGCTGGTTCTGGGCCCTAGTTTTGGAGCCTTTAGATCAGCTGGGTCTGGACCCTAGTTTTGGAGCCTTTAGATCAGCTGGGTCTGGACCCTAGTTTTGGAGCCTTTGGATCAGCTGGTTCTGGACCCTAGTTTTGGAACCTTTGGATCAGCTGGTTCTGGACCCTAGTTTTGGAGCCTTTGGATCAGCTGGTTCTGGACCCTAGTTTTGGAGCCTTTGGATCAGCTGGTTCTGGGCACTAGTTTTGGAGCCTTTGGATCAGCTGGTTCTGGGCCCTAGTTTTGGAGCCTTTGGATCAGCTGGTTCTGGGCCCTAGTTTTGGACCCTTTGGATCAGCTGGTTCTGGGCACTAGTTTTGGAGCCTTTGGATCAGCTGGTTCTGGGCCCTAGTTTTGGAGCCTTTGGATCAGTTGGTTCTGGTCCTAGTTTTGGACCCTGGTTGTCAGTCCTGATGAAACCATGTATATTAGTTTCAGGTCCAAATAGCGCTGACCCCCTCCCCCCTGGATCAGGTCTGGATCCTCCATGTGTGTCCACATGTCAGTGTTCATGGACCACTTGTTCTTTGGTAGCTCGTACAGATCCATGTCCAGTCCAACTGTCCTTCATTTAATTTCAGATTTCCCATGATCCTTTGCTCTGGCTGTGTTTACTGCTATACTCCATCATGTTGAACAGGTTGGTTTAAGACACTCAGTCTGACTGAGAGGGGCGTGGCCTGGGGGGGAAGTGACGTATGTGCAGACCTTCTATAATGAACGCATGTGTGGTTTTCTGTGTGATCTGTGTTCAGCTGGTTTTTTCTCCTATAGTGGATGTGTGTGTGTGTGTGTCTGTGTGTGTGTGTGTGTGTGTGTGTGTGCCTGTGTATGTTTGTGTTTGTGTGTGTTTGTGTGTCTGTGTCTGTGTGTGTCTGTGTGTGTGTGTGTGTGTGTTTGTGTGGTTCCAAACCCCAGCAGGTGTGTGTGTGTAATCATGTGAACAGTCAGGTAAACCCACTGTGGGCTCTTGTGCTGTTCAGACCCTCTGTGCTGGTTGTGCTGGTTCTCATTTCCATACAGACTGAATAAGGTTCCAGTCCATAATGTTCCTGTGCAGACGTTCCCCACGTCCAGGCCTTCCACACTCGGCCCATTACTCTGTACAAAATCACCCAAATCTCCATATTTATTCAAATGTTCGTGTCACATTTACACTTGAAAAGAATCTTTCAGTCGCTTTAACGAACGCTGAAGAAACGCTGGGATCCTGAATGAGAAACGCGATGAACGGCGACTCGTCCAAAGACGAGATGTGGAACGGACGGACAGAGAAAAGAAGGACAGAGGAAACGGACAGAAAAAACTCAGACTTAGATGTTGGTGTTATTGTCCTTTTAGCTGCTGTCGCTCCACAGACGTTTACAGTCAGACGCTCAGCGTTTTTACAGCGACAACCTTCGACGGAGACACGAGACGACCACATGTAGACGGGTTTGTGTTGTTTAGTGATTTATGTACGAAGGGGGGACGAAGGATGAACATTAGCACTGACGCTAACTCTGGTAGATTTACATGTTTATACTGAAAAGGAACGAAGAAATGTGTTCATTTATGTGCACTGTCCCTGTTTATATTTATTTATTTATTTTACTTCATTTGTCTGTATTTCTGCTGGTGTTTATAGTTTTTTTTTTTTTACTTTGTTTGTCTGTACTTCTGCTGGTGTATATATATATATATATATATATATATATATATATATATATATATATATATATATATATATATATATATATATATTTTTTTTTTTTTTTTTTTTTTTTTTTTTACTTTGTATTTCTGCTGGAGTTTATAGTTGTTTTTTTTACTTTGTTTGTCTGTACTTCTGCTGGTGTTTTATATATATATATATATATATATATATACATATATATATATATATACATATATATATATATATATATATATTTTTTTTTTTTTTTACTTTGTATTTCTGCTGGAGTTTATAGTTGTTTTTTTTTCCTTCGTTTGTCTGTACTTCTGCTGGTGTTTATATATATATATATATATATATATATATATATATATATATATATATATATATATATATATATATATATTTTTTTTTTTTTTTTTTTTTTTTTTTACTTCGTTTGTATTTCTGCTGGTGTTTATAGTTTTTTCCTTCGTTTGTCTGTACTTATGCTGGTGTTTATATATATATATTTTTTTACTTCGTTTGTATTTCTGCTGGAGTTTATAGTTTTTTTTCCTTCGTTTGTCTGTACTTCTGCTGGTGTTTATATATATATTTTTTTTTTACTTCGTTTGTATTTCTGCTGGAGTTTTTTTTTTTTTTTTACTTCGTTTGTACTGCTGCTGGTGTTTATATATATATATATATTTTTTTACTTCGTTTGTATTTCTGCTGGAGTTTATAGTTTTTTTTTACTTCGTTTGTATTTCTGCTGGAGTTTTTTTTTTTTTTTTAACTTCGTTTGTACTGCTGCTGGTGTTTATATATATATATATTTTTACTTCGTTTGTATTTCTGCTGGTGTTTATAGTTTTTTTTTACTTCGTTTGTACTTCTGCTGGTGTTTATATATATATATATATATATTTTTACTTCGTTTGTATTTCTGCTGGTGTTCATAGTTTTTTTTTACTTCGTTTGTACTTCTGCTGGTGTTTATATATATATATATTTTTACTTTGTTTGTATTTCTGCTGGTGTTTATATATATATATATTTTTACTTCGTTTGTATTTCTGCTGGTGTTTATAGTTTTTTTTTACTTCGTTTGTACTTGTGCTGGTGTTTATATATATATATTTTTTTACTTTGTTTGTACTGCTGCTGGTGTTTATATATATATATATTTTTACTTCGTTTGTATTTCTGCTGGTGTTTATAGTTTTTTTTTTACTTCGTTTGTACTGCTGCTGGTGTTTATATATATATATATATATTTTTACTTTGTTTGTATTTCTGCTGGTGTTTATAGTTTTTTTTTACTTCGTTTGTACTGCTGCTGGTGTTTATATATATATATATTTTTACTTTGTTTGTATTTCTGCTGGTGTTTATAGTTTTTTTTTACTTCGTTTGTACTTCTGCTGGTGTTTATATATATATATATATATTTTTACTTCGTTTGTATTTCTGCTGGTGTTTATAGTTTTTTTTTACTTCGTTTGTACTTCTGCTGGTGTTTATATATATATATATTTTTACTTCGTTTGTATTTCTGCTGGTGTTCATAGTTTTTTTTTACTTCGTTTGTACTTCTGCTGGTGTTTATATATATATATATTTTTTTTTTTTTTTTACTTTGTTTGTATTTCTGCTGGTGTTTATAGTTTTTTTTTACTTCGTTTGTACTTCTGCTGGTGTTTATATATATATATATTTTTACTTCGTTTGTATTTCTGCTGGTGTTTATAGTTTTTTTCCTTCGTTTGTCTGTACTGCTGCTGGTGTTTATATATATATATATTTTTACTTCGTTTGTATTTCTGCTGGTGTTCATAGTTTTTTTTTACTTCGTTTGTACTTCTGCTGGTGTTTATATATATATATATTTTTACTTCGTTTGTATTTCTGCTGGTGTTTATAGTTTTTTTTTTACTTCGTTTGTACTGCTGCTGGTGTTTATATATATATATATATATTTTTTTACTTTGTTTGTATTTCTGCTGGTGTTTATAGTTTTTTTTTTACTTCGTTTGTACTTCTGCTGGTGTTTATAGTTTTTTTTTACTTCGTTTGTACTTCTGCTGGTGTTTATATATATATATATTTTTACTTCGTTTGTATTTCTGCTGGTGTTCATAGTTTTTTTTTACTTCGTTTGTACTTCTGCTGGTGTTTATATATATATATATTTTTACTTCGTTTGTATTTCTGCTGGTGTTCATAGTTTTTTTTTACTTTGTTTGTACTGCTGCTGGTGTTTATATATATATATATTTTTACTTCGTTTGTATTTCTGCTGGTGTTCATAGTTTTTTTTTACTTCGTTTGTACTTCTGCTGGTGTTTATATATATATATATTTTTACTTTGTTTGTATTTCTGCTGGTGTTTATAGTTTTTTTTTACTTCGTTTGTACTTCTGCTGGTGTTTATAGTTTTTTTTTACTTCGTTTGTACTTCTGCTGGTGTTTATATATATATTTTTTTTTTACTTCGTTTGTACTGCTGCTGGTGTTTATATATATATATATTTTTACTTCATTTGTATTTCTGCTGGTGTTTATAGTTTTTTTTTACTTCGTTTGTACTTCTGCTGGTGTTTATATATATATATATTTTTACTTTGTTTGTATTTCTGCTGGTGTTTATAGTTTTTTTTTTACTTCGTTTGTACTGCTGCTGGTGTTTATATATATATATATTTTTACTTCATTTGTATTTCTGCTGGTGTTTATAGTTTTTTTTTACTTCGTTTGTACTTCTGCTGGTGTTTATATATATATATATTTTTACTTCATTTGTATTTCTGCTGGTGTTTATAGTTTTTTTTTACTTCGTTTGTACTTCTGCTGGTGTTTATATATATATATATTTTTACTTTGTTTGTATTTCTGCTGGTGTTTATAGTTTTTTTTTTACTTCGTTTGTACTGCTGCTGGTGTTTATATATATATATATATATTTTTACTTTGTTTGTATTTCTGCTGGTGTTTATAGTTTTTTTTTACTTCGTTTGTACTTCTGCTGGTGTTTATATATATATATATTTTTACTTCGTTTGTACTTCTGCTGGTGTTTATATATATATATATTTTTACTTTGTTTGTATTTCTGCTGGTGTTCATAGTTTTTTTTTACTTCGTTTGTACTTCTGCTGGTGTTTATATATATATATATTTTTACTTCGTTTGTACTGCTGCTGGTGTTTCTGACCTTGCAGACTGAATTAGTTCCTTGTGTTTCCATAACAGCGGTTCTGTTCTTGTATATTCCACTTCCCCTCATGGACATACACCCGTGGACTGTTCTCATATATTTCAGATGCTCCTTTGTGTTCTTCAACCTTCAACACAACTCCAACTCCAGCCCACTTCTCCTTTTTCACATTCATATGCTTCAATATTAATCCCATTTGTTGGTCGATTTTAAAACAGCAGCTTCACTCAGATCCTCCTCAGTAATTTTTATAAAGTTCGGATATCGATGCATGTGTCGGTGAGTTTGGATTGTTTGCCTTCAGGACGAGTCGATTCCATCGTCCACGTCCGACTGCACATGGATTTAACCCTTTAAGGACCAACAGTAGAACAGACACTGACTTATTTATGATGGTTTTGCTCTAAAAGGGTCAGAAAATTGTGTTTTTTTACCAGTTTTTTTCAGGAAGAACTTCTGTATATGAGAGGAGGAGCCGGTTCTGACCCGACAGGAGCTGAACTCGTCTCTGATTGGCTGTTCTGGGTGTTTGGCGCTGTTCCAGACGGTCAGGGGCTGTCTATTGGCCGGAGTGGTGCTGATGTGGGCGGAGCTTGTTAACAGGAGGGTGGAGCCTAAAGGTGACTCCTCCTCCTGGCTCTTTGCAGACTTCCTCTCCTGCTTCTGTCACTTCTCCTCACCTCAGCACTAACCTGATAAACCTCCCACTCCTTCAATCTCAGCTCCTTTTTCTCATTTTAGTCGGAGCAGCGAATCGAGCAGACAGCACCCCCCCACACTCCCCCCCTCCCCCCTCCCCCCCGGCGGGCTGACTCTCTATCTTCACCTCCTCATCCAGCCTCATCCGTCACTTCGCTGCCTCCACTTTTTCCATTTCCTGCTCTAGTGTGTGATAGCAGCGCTGACTCGCCTCCTTCATGTTCCTCCTCATCCTCCTCAGACTAACCTCATACTGTCACCTCCTCCTCCTCCTCCTCCTCCTCTGACCTTTAGCTTCTGTAATATAGACTGGGGAATACAACCACCTTTAACCCTTACAGACCCAAACGTCCACCTTTAACCCTTACAGACCCAAACGTCCACCTTTAACCCTTACAGACCCAAACGTCCACCTTTAACCCTTACAGACCCAAACGTCCACCTTTAACCCTTACAGACCCAAACGTCCACCTTTAACCCTTAAAGACCCAAACGTCCACCTTTAACCCTTACAGACCCAAACGTCCACCTTTAACCCTTAAAGACCCAAACGTCCACCTTTAACCCTTACAGACCCAAACGTCCGCCTTTAACCCTTACAGACCCAAACGTCCGCCTTTAACCCTTACAGACCCAAACGTCCGCCTTTAGCCCTTAAAGACCCAAACGTCCTCCTTTAACCCTTAAAGACCCAAACGTCCACCTTTAACCCTTACAGACCCAAACGTCCACCTTTAACCCTTACAGACCCAAACGTCCACCTTTAACCCTTACAGACCCAAACGTCCACCTTTAACCCTTACAGACCCAAACGTCCACCTTTAACCCTTACAGACCCAAACGTCCACCTTTAACCCTTACAGACCCAAACGTCCACCTTTAACCCTTAAAGACCCAAACGTCCACCTTTAACCCTTACAGACCCAAACGTCCACCTTTAACCCTTAAAGACCTAAACGTCCACCTTTAACCCTTAAAGACCCAAACGTCCACCTTTAACCCTTAAAGACCCAAACGTCCACCTTTAACCCTTAAAGACCCAAACGTCCACCTTTAACCCTTAAAGACCCAAACGTCCACCTTTAACCCTTACAGACCCAAACGTCCACCTTTAACCCTTAAAGACCCAAACGTCCACCTTTAACCCTTAAAGACCCAAACGTCCACCTTTAACCCTTACAGACCCAAACGTCCACCTTTAACCCTTAAAGACCCAAACGTCCACCTTTAACCCTTACAGACCCAAACGTCCACCTTTAACCCTTAAAGACCTAAACGTCCACCTTTAACCCTTAAAGACCCAAACGTCCACCTTTAACCCTTAAAGACCCAAACGTCCACCTTTAACCCTTAAAGACCCAAACGTCCACCTTTAACCCTTACAGACCCAAACGTCCACCTTTAACCCTTACAGACCCAACGTCCACCTTTAACCCTTACAGACCCAAACGTCCACCTTTAACCCTTAAAGACCGAAACGTCCACCTTTAACCCTTACAGACCCAAACGTCCACCTTTAACCCTTAAAGACCCAAACGTCCACCTTTAACCCTTAAAGACCCAAACGTCCACCTTTAACCCTTAAAGACCCAAACGTCCACCTTTAACCCTTAAAGACCTAAACGTCCACCTTTAACCCTTAAAGACCTAAACGTCCACCTTTAACCCTTAAAGACCGAAACGTCCACCTTTAACCCTTAAAGACCTAAACGTCCACCTTTAACCCTTAAAGACCTAAACGTCCACCTTTAACCCTTAAAGACCGAAACGTCCACCTTTAACCCTTAAAGACCCAAACGTCCACCTTTAACCCTTAAAGACCCAAACGTCCACCTTTAACCCTTAAAGACCCAAATGTCCACCTTTAACCCTTAAAGACCCGAACGTCCACCTTTAACCCTTAAAGACCCGAACGTCCACCTTTAACCCTTAAAGACCCGAACGTCCACCTTTAACCCTTAAAGACCCGAACGTCCACCTTTAACCCTTAAAGACCCGAACGTCCGCCTTTAACCCTTACAGACCCAAACGTCCACCTTTAACCCTTAAAGACCCAAACGTCCACCTTTAACCCTTACAGACCCAAACGTCCACCTTTAACCCTTACAGACCCAAACGTCCACCTTTAACCCTTACAGACCCAAACGTCCACCTTTAACCCTTAAAGACCCAAACGTCCACCTTTAACCCTTACAGACCCAAACGTCCACCTTTAACCCTTACAGACCCAAACGTCCACCTTTAACCCTTAAAGACCTAAACGTCCACCTTTAACCCTTACAGACCCAAACGTCCACCTTTAACCCTTAAAGACCCAAACGTCCACCTTTAACCCTTACAGACCCAAACGTCCACCTTTAACCCTTACAGACCCAAACGTCCACCTTTAACCCTTACAGACCCTGTGTCCATCAGTCTGTGGACCTGTTGAATCCAGGTGTTTGTGTTCTAACAGGGGTCTGGGATCCAAAACAATAAGGACTAATGTCAGAATATAGTTTTATATTATGGGATAGATATCCTATTGATTATTAGTATTGGTGTTCCTGTGTCTATGTTCTGGGGGCTGTTTTTGAGGCTGGTTTGGAATGGTTTGAGGTTGATTTTTGGGTTGTTTTCTGGGTGGTTCAGGGTGATTTCTGGGGGCGTTTGGGTTGATTTTTGGTTCATTTTTGGGGGGGGGGGGGGGGTTTGGGGTGATTTTGGGTTGTTTTTTGGGGGTGTTAAGGGTCATTTTTGTGAGGTTTCCAGGGGGAGTTTGGGTCATTTTGGGGGTTTTTCTGGGTGGTTTTGGGGTGGTTTATGGATTGTTTTTTTTTTGGGGGGGGGTGGGGGGGGGGGTTGGCAGGGTGGGGGATTTTGGGTTATTTTTTTGGGAGGGGGGGTTGGGAGGGTTTTTGGGTTGTTTTTTTGGTGAGGAGGGTGGGAGATTTGGGTTGTTCTTGGGTGACCACCAAGGAGCGTGAAAAATATTTGATCAATTTAGATGCAGAACATTTAAAATCAGAGTCATGGGTGAAAAAAAATCAATGTTAATATAAATTCAGTCCAAACCATCTGTGAGTCATTTGAGAAACAAAGAGAATGATGGAACCCAAACTGATGATATCCATCCCATAATATCAAACTCTATTCTGACGTCAGTCCTTATAGTTTTGGATCCCAGACCCGTTAGAACAGAAACACCTGGATTCAGCGGGTCCACAGACTTTGGTCCATGTGTGTCTCAGTTAATTATGATCTGAGGATAACGAGCTGAGGGTGATGGCTCCGCCTCTTTGGTCACCTGATCTGATCCTTGGTCGGTGTTGGTCAGCTTCGTCCACACTCGTTCATAACCTTCGCTTCCTCCAGATTCTGCTGAAATGCAGCCGTTGGGTTTTGACAGAAGGACGACGCCTCCTCCTGCGACGCCGCTTCGCCTTCACCTCCGATCCACAGGCTAACGAGATGTGTCACCTCCTCACCCGTCCTTGCCCCGCCCCCTGACCCTCCCCCGTCGCTCTAATTAGGAGCAGCCCTTGCCGCCTCCGTCTCCTTCACTGCTCGACCCTTGCTGTGACTCCTCTTGGAAAGCGTCGCAGGTGTTTTACTCTCCTGGACTGAACTCTGTGCCGATGCTAAAGTGGACGGCGTCACCTCGTAACCCGACGGCCGTCACAGCGGTGCGGTGCGTTTAAGGACAGACACTACAATGCTTTCACAGCGTGGTGCATTCAGGGACGTGCGCTGACCCTTTCTGAGGTGATGTGGGAGGGTTTAACACGAACAATACATTCACACAAATACAAAACATCTGTTGGCTTTTTTTAGTATCGATGTAGAACGTAGTGTGAGATTCACCAGGTTCAGCTCCAGCAGAAGGAAATAACCAACAGCATGTTTATGTGTGTGACCTTGGACTCACACATCTGTACGACGGATTGGATTTACCCTGGAAAACTGGAGCATATCAGATAAAAACACACGATGTAAAAGATGCAACAGGACAAAAAAAAAAAAAAAAAAGGTAAAATATCTAAACATTTAAAGACATAACATATTAAAAATTACATAAAAGATTAAATCAAGAAGAAAAATCACATGAAAAAAAGAAAAGATGCAACAAGATGAAATGATGTAAACAAAAGCCCCCCCCCCAAAACCACTCATAAACCTCCGAAAAAACACCCTAACCCCCCCCCTCAAAAACCAATCCAAAAACCATCCCAAAATCCCTCAAAAATCACCGGGTTGTTTTTGGGGCATTTTGGGATGGTGTTTGGGTTGATTTTTTGGGGGGTTTAGGATGATTTTTTTTGGGGGTGGGGTGGGGGGGGTGGATTGTTTTTGGGTGATCACCAAAGCGCACGAAAAATACTTTATAAATTTTGATGTAGAAAAATCATAGTCATGGATAAAAAATATTTTAAAAAAGTCAGTGTTGATCTAAATTCAGTCCAAACCATCTGAGTCATTTTAGAAACAAAGATAACAACTGAACCCAAATGAACCAATGAAATGATATCTATCCCATAATATAAGACTATATTCTGACATTAGTCATTATTGTTTTGGATCCCAGAGCCCTGTCAGAACAGAAACACCTGGATTCTTTTGGACTCTTTTATCCATGTGTGTCTGAGTTAGCTTTATGCTAGTAGGCTAACGTTCTGTCTAAATCAGCTGATGGATAATATGTGTGGTTTACACCGATATGAAACACCTTGTTGTGCGTCTCCTTCTCTTCCGATGATGATCAGACTGTAAATGTTCCACCGGCCGTAAAAACACCATCTCATCTCCATGAAAACCATCCATCACAGCCGACTCCAGGAGAGCAGGTCTGAGCGCGCTCAGAGCAGCAGATGTTGTTTGGTCTCCTTCTGTACAAACACATAAATGATCATTAGTCCGTTCGTCACACCGGGAAGCCTCCTCGCCACCCCCCACCGCCACCGCGCCCATTAACACCCCATTCACACCGCTGATTAGTTCACGCCCCTTTGATTCCCAGGGTGGGAATGCTGGGTTCATGATGGGGGGGGCGGGGGGGCTACAATGAACCCAGTGAGGACAGAACAGAAGACAGAGACAGAAGTAAGAACTGGAGAGTGAAACAGGAAACAGACCAATGAGAGCAACAGCTGACAAGAGCCAATAAGCAAACAGCTGTCAATCACACATGTAACCCCTCCTACCTGTCTAAAAACACCTGGGATTGGACAAAATCTGAAAAGTGAAAAGAGGAAGAACTGGATTGAAAGGATTAATGGATCAACAGGTATTAACGAGTTTAGACGGTTTAGGTTAAAGGTGGACGTGCGGGTCTTTAAGGGTTAAAGGTGGACGTGCGGGTCTTTAAGGGTTAAAGGTGGACCTTTGGGTCTTTAAGGGTTAAAGGTGGACGTGCGGGTCTTTAAGGGTTAAAGGTGGACGCGCAGGTCTTTAAGGGTTAAAGGTGGACCTTTGGGTCTTTAAGGGTTAAAGGTGGACGTGCGGGTCTTTAAGGGTTAAAGGTGGACGTGCGGGTCTTTAAGGGTTAAAGGTGGACGTGCAGGTTTTTAAGGGTTAAAGGTGGACCTTTGGGTCTGTAAGGGTTAAAGGTGGACCTTTAGGTCTGTAAGGGTTAAAGGTGGACGTTTAGGTCTTTAAGGGTTAAAGGTGGACGTTTGGGTCTTTAAGGGTTAAAGGTGGACGTTTGGGTCTTTAAGGGTTAAAGGTGGACGTGCGGGTCTTTAAGGGTTAAAGGTGGACGTGCGGGTCTTTAAGGGTTAAAGGTGGACCTTTGGGTCTTTAAGGGTTAAAGGTGGACGTGCGGGTCTTTAAGGGTTAAAGGTGGACGCGCAGGTCTTTAAGGGTTAAAGGTGGACCTTTGGGTCTTTAAGGGTTAAAGGTGGACGTGCGGGTCTTTAAGGGTTAAAGGTGGACGTGCGGGTCTTTAAGGGTTAAAGGTGGACGTGCAGGTTTTTAAGGGTTAAAGGTGGACCTTTGGGTCTGTAAGGGTTAAAGGTGGACCTTTAGGTCTGTAAGGGTTAAAGGTGGACGTTTAGGTCTTTAAGGGTTAAAGGTGGACGTTTGGGTCTTTAAGGGTTAAAGGTGGACGTTTGGGTCTTTAAGGGTTAAAGGTGGACGTTTGGGTCTTTAAGGGTTAAAGGTGGACGTGCAGGTCTTTAAGGGTTAAAGGTGGACCTTTGGGTCTTTAAGGGTTAAAGGTGGACGTTTGGGTCTGTGAGGGTTAAAGGTGGACGTGCGGGTCTTTAAGGGTTAAAGGTGGACGTGCAGGTCTTTAGGGGTTAAAGGTGGACCTTTGGGTCTTTAAGGGTTAAAGGTGAACCTTTGGGTCTGTGAGGGTTACAGGTGGACGTGCGGGTCTTTAAGGGTTAAAGGTGGACGTTTGGGTCTGTAAGGGTTAAAGGCGGACATTTGGGTCTGTAAGGGTTAAAGGCGGACATTTGGGTCTTTAAGGGTTAAAGGTGGACCTTTGGGTCTGTAAGGGTTAAAGGTGGACGTTTGGGTCTGTAAGGGTTAAAGGCGGACATTTGGGTCTTTAAGGGTTAAAGGTGGACCTTTAGGTCTTTAAGGGTTAAAGGTGGACGTTTGGGTCTGTAAGGGTTAAAGGTGGATGTTTGGGTCTTTAAGGGTTAAAGGTGGACGTTTGGGTCTTTAAGGGTTAAAGGTGGACCTTTAGGTCTTTAAGGGTTAAAGGTGGACGTTTGGGTCTTTAAGGGTTAAAGGTGGACGTTTGGGTCTTTAAGGGTTAAAGGTGGACGTTTGGGTCTGTAAGGGTTAAAGGTGGACGTTTGGGTCTGTAAGGGTTAAAGGTGGACATTTGGGTCTTTAAGGGTTAAAGGTGGACGTTTGGGTCTGTAAGGGTTAAAGGTGGACGTTTGGGTCTTTAAGGGTTAAAGGTGGACGTTTGGGTCTTTAAGGGTTAAAGGTGGACGTGCGGGTCTTTAAGGGTTAAAGGTGGACGTTTGGGTCTTTAATGGTTAAAGGTGGACGTTTGGGTCTGTAAGGGTTAAAGGTGGACGTTTGAGTCTGTAAGGGTTAAAGGTGGACGTTTGGGTCTTTAATGGTTAAAGGTGGACGTTTGGGTCTGTAAGGGTTAAAGGTGGACGTTTGAGTCTGTAAGGGTTAAAGGTGGACGTTTGAGTCTTTAATGGTTAAAGGTGGACGTTTGGGTCTTTAAGGGTTAAAGGTGGACGTTTGAGTCTGTAAGGGTTAAAGGTGGACGTTTGAGTCTTTAAGGGTTAAAGGTGGACGTTTGGGTCTGTAAGGGTTAAAGGTGGACGTTTGAGTCTTTAAGGGTTAAAGGTGGACGTTTGGGTCTGTAAGGGTTAAAGGTGGACGTGCGGGTCTTTAAGGGTTAAAGGTGGACGTTTGGGTCTTTAAGGGTTAAAGGTGGACGTTTGGGTCTGTAAGGGTTAAAGGTGGACGTTTGGGTCTTTATAAATAGAACCGTCCCTCAGGTTCGTTCACACTCATCATGTATTTTTGTTGGACTTGAACATCAAACCCAGACCCGTGGGCCCGGGTTCCTCTCATGTCAGATCAGGATGCAGGACCAGGACCCGTCTGGACCCCCATGTGATAAAAGGTCCGGTTGCGAACACGCCGGCCGCCACGGGAGAGTCGGGACCAGAGGAGAAGGGCGAGCGACAAACACGGAAAAAAGACGATCAATACCGTCGGCGACATTCACACAGAAACATGAAAGTTTCATGGCCTCGGAGGACGGACACTGCTAGGGAAATGTCAGCCCCACCCCCACCCCTGGCCCCGCCCCCACACATGCTCAACCTGTCGACCCACATCAGACTGACCGGTCCTCATTTACACCATTAAACCGTGAATTAAAAACACTTCATATATTTAAAAAAACACCTCCTGTAACCGTAGAAACCTGTTCAGGAAAAACACTGGCCTCGTTTACACTGATCCTCTATTAGTGATGATGGAAACAGTCGTCAGATAACAGCAGTAATCTGATTACATTCAATCAGATGAACACTCCTGGGCCCGTCCCGGTCCTCCCATGTGTTCATGTAAACAGGTTCATCTGATTGGTTTAGTTCAGTTTCATCTAAATATGTGGAAAAATGAGTAAACTCAGAAAACAGAAGAACGGAGACGAGAACAGGAAGATGGATTCACTGAAGTCAAACTAAACAGAAGAAATATTCAGAAAAATGACACAGAAATGAACAAAACCCAATAAAAAATGAATAAAATATCAGAGAAATTAACAAAACCCAATAAAAAATGAATAAAATAACAAAGAAATGAACAAAACCCAATAAGAAATAAATAAAACAAAAAATGAAAACCCAATAAAAAAAATGAGTGAAATTATCAAAAAATGAACGAAACTGAACAAAATTTTGTAAAATAAAGAAAAAATGGACAAAACCAAACACAAATTGAGAAATATCATTTTAAAATTCATAAAAACGAACAAAATTTTTTATAAAATAAAGAAAAAATAAACAAAAATTGAATCAAATAAAAAGTAAAATGAAAAAATTGAACCTGAGTTGAAGACGAGAACAGGCAGTTGAATTCTACGTCAGTACGAACTGAAATAAACCCAATAATGGACTGAAACCGGAGTTTATGGATGATCCTATTTCTCAAGGGACAGTGAATGCATCATCATCTATTATGGGATGTTTGTTGCCATGTAAACGGGCTCAGTTACTGTTGTGTCAGTTCTTAGTTCAGTTGGGCTGGTGCGGACTTCAGTTTCAGAATAAAAGGACATTTACATGTGTGTTTAATCCTGTCCCATTTCTGCTCAGATTTAGAGTTTGTCCAGAAGGAGGCGCTGAAGTGTCCTCAATAATCTGAACAGGTGAACACCAAGGTTCTTATCATTAACGAAAACTAACGAAATGATGAAAACTAGAACTGAAAAAACATTTTCGTTAACTGAAATAAAAAAAAACTTTAATTAAAAGAAAAAAAACATAACTGAAACTATATTGTGCGTTTCCAAAACTAACTAAAACGGATAAAAATTATGGATAAAATTCCCTTTGTTTTTGCCAATGTTGGATTCATATGAAATTGATTTCTTTCACTCCATCAATTTTAGCTAGCGTCACCATACGACACTTCACAGTCCGTCATTTGGTTTAGAGTGGGAAACATGGAGACTAAAGCAGCAGAGTCCTGTCTGGGATTTACATGAATATGACGGTGAAGAAGAGGAAAGATATAAAAAAAAAACTAAAACTAAACATTTAGAAAAAAAACAAAAACTAATAAAAACTAGCAAACCTGCTGTAAAAACGAATTAAAACTAAGTGAATTAGAGAAAAAAAAGTCAAAACTAAGTAAAACTAAACTATAATTAAAACCACAAGCGGTGTTAAGGCCCTCGCCCTCGTGCGACCGCCGAGGATGTGTACAGTGAGAGGACACCGTATCGTGGGCTCAGTCCAACATTCTGTGAGATACACAGTTATACTTCTGACAATGACCGCTTCATCACAGGCTCGTCACAGCCACGCCCAACATTTGATCAAAAATGTAGGTGATAACTTTTGATCACACGTGTGTGTAGGTGATTTTCACCCAGTTTGGTCCAAATTGGATGTAAACCCTCGGAGGAGATGATGAAAGGATGAGGGGGGGATTTTATAGGTTCACACTTCCATCCAATATGGCCGACTTGCTGTTGGGTTTAGGGCGGGGCCATTATGTCATTTTTTACTTGTCCTACCATGGGCTATGTCTGGACCAAGTTTCATGTTTCTATGTTGAAATTTTTTTTGGGTGGGTTCCCATCCGCACAATGTATTTTCATATTTTAAGGGGGCGTGGCCAAGTCATTTTACAATATTTTGAAAATTCTTCTTGCTGGAAAATCCTACTTTTCCACAGTGTAATTTTCAGTCTGTGTACCATTAGTGGAACACAAAGAGTTTTTCAGAAATAACGTCCTTGTGGAAAAACCCCATTCATTTGAATAGATCAGTTTTGGTGTTGTCATGGCAACATGATTTTAAATAGGGGTGTGTCCTCATTGGCTTTTTGGTTCAGTTTGGCATGAGGAATGTGTGTGACAAATTTCTTTTTCCTGTGTCAATAAAATTTTTTCACTCCCATTCAAAAACTGTAGGGGGCGCCAAAGAGCCATTTTACGATCCAGCTATACGAATTACATATCATCGTGTTCAGGTTGTCATTTCGCACAAATGTTACATTGGGTCCAACTCAATCTGACACTCTGTGTTCGAGATATACACACTTTTATACTTTTAAAAATGGCCGCTAAACTATATTAGAACCTTGGTAAACACAGACCGATCAGAACCTGTCCATCATTTCTCCTGTCAATCACTTCGTCCGTCCACTAATGACCTGTCCTCATTCTTTGACTCCTTTATGCCTCGTACTGTGTCTGTCTTTGGTTTTATTGTCTTTTATCTCATGACCCTCAGCTGTTTGAAGTCAATAGTTCAACATGTGTTCCATCTCCATCCATCGTCTGCAGTTTTTGTTAAATCCACGTCATCGTCTTCTTTCAACATTCGTTTCTTTTCTTTTCTGTTCAACTGAGCGTCTGTGCCGTTGCTCTTCTCTCTATAAAACCACCTCGCTCTTATTTTTCTGACGCCGCTGTCTGATCTGTGAACGCCTCACGCCCTCTAACCCTTCAGGATCAATCCCATCATCCCCCGCTGCAGACCCCGCCCCCGGACGCCGGCGGCTCCGATAAATGTCTCGTCTGCGGGAAACGTCCTGACACCGTCAAACTTTAATATAAGGACAAATCAGCAACGACAAGAAGGAACAGAGACGTTGAAACGGTCAGAGACGGAAACAAAGACAGAAAAGGAGGAAAAGTGGGAACATCAGATGAACTGGACCACAGGGTGGTCCAACAATCCTGCTAAAAAATACAGTTCAGATCACCTCCATTAGAACCCTGCATTAGGTTTAGGCATTCAAAAGATAATTTAGGAAAACATTTGGAAGAAACAGGAGATGTTTTACAGGTTGCACAAGTTGCTGGAAGTTTCCTGTAAATGGACTAATTGTTCATTTTCAGCACAGACGAGCTGAGCTGGAAGAGAAGAGCAGAACTATCAAAACCAAGGTCTGAGGGATTCATCTGGAAACAGAACAGCTCTGGTCCACATCTGTGGTACTGGAGTGTAGAACTGGTTGTGGTCCATTCTGTGACTCCAGTGTGACACCAGAGCAGAAGCAGCTGATGGTGGACACCATGATGTTAAATGCAGGTTCTTTGGTTCCTCTAAAGCGTTGGGATGTCCTTAATCCATCAGATTGTGAAGGGAAGCAGATCAGGGCTTTTATCTCCACCAGCACCATGCGTTTGTTTGAACCTTTGGATCTGCCACAAACATTCTGAACAGTTCCTCCAGTAGACTGGGCTGATGATGCAGACTTTCAGAAGGAGGAGAAAACTGGGCATTCCACTGAAGCTGTCAATGATGTCACTGACAGAGGGGCGGAGCTTATTCCAGACTTCAACTGTAGCCGAACAACAAATGCAGATCCCAAACAGTACTGGCAACAAGTTGTCAAAGAACACAGGAACATTTTTTGTAATTGCAATAAACCAACAGTGGTTGCTGGACTTTGTAACATTTTTATGTGAGTGTCAGTTTGATTTTGAGAATAAAATTACAAATTATTCTGATCTGCCTTATTCATCTGGATAGTTCTGTTAGAGTATACAGAGACATCTGCACCTGTCTGGGACACCTCTGAATATGAATTAATTTGCATAAAATTTGGACTGACGTAATTTGGCCAGATATGGAACCAAACGCAGGGTTTGAATCCACAGAATGTTAAAAAAAACATTTTTTGGACCACCCTACTGGACCAGGAGGAAAAAAAACCACAGTGATGCCTTCAGGGAAAGTTTTTCACCAAATACTGGATCAAATCCTAAACACAGACTCTGGACTCAAACAGGACTGAAAACAGAACAAAGACACACCTGTTTGTCCCTTTGACCTGAACCCACTCATGGACTCATTAAGTGCAGCTCCAGTCGTTACTGTGAACACATTCAAGTTCATATGAAACTATAGAGGGTCTGCACATACGTCACCCCCCCCCCAGGCCACGCCCCTCTCAGTCAGACTGAGTGTTTTAAACCAACCTGTTCAACCTGACGGAGTATAGCAGTAAACACAGCCAGAGCAAAGGACCATGGGAAATCTGAAATTAAATGAAGGACAGTTGGACTGGACATGGATCTGTACGAGCTACCAAAGAACAAGTGGTCCATGAACACTGACATGTGGACCCACATGGAGGATCCAGACCTGATCCAGGGGGGAGGGGGTCAGCGCTATTTGGACCTGAAACTAATATACATGGTTTCATCAGGACTGACAACCAGGGTCCAAAACTAGGACCAGAACCAGCTGATCCAAAGGCTCCAAAACTAGGGCCCAGAACCAGCTGATCCAAAGGCTCCAAAACTAGGGCCCAGAACCAGCTGATCCAAAGGGTCCAAAACTAGGGCCCAGAACCAGCTGATCCAAAGGTCATTTCCAGTCCAGCGTGGACTGACCCCAGTGAATATATGCATGATCTACTGGGACTGAGCAGATTTACTGAGTCCAGTTCAGATCCAGTCCTTTATCCAACACAGATACTACTGCTGTGGACCAGCTGGGCACCACTGCATTCTGGGAAATGAGCAGATTTACACCACCTGGTTTAAATTAACACATTATTCTGATAATATTATGGCTTTACTGTCAGAATATGACGACTTTAATCTCATAAACCAATGACATTTTTGTTAAATTGAGTTTTTTTATAACTACGACTTTATTCTCAGAACATTGTGATTCTTTTTGTATTCGACTTTATTCTCATAAAATTCCAGGTTTTATCTCCATATTTTCTGACTTTCTTCTGGTAGTGCCCAGTGTTTTTCTTTTCTTCTGTGGTCCTAATACTCCGTCGTAGCTTTATTCTCCAGTTCCTCCGTATTTGTAAAACTAGGTTGGCCTCAGTTTCAGTTCGTTTACTAATCATGTAGGAGCACAAGGTTCACAATCACAAAATGAGACAAAAACCAGGAAAGATCTGATCATGAAACCAAGAGCTGCACTAAGAAGGACCGTTAGCCAAAACAATAGGTCATTTCAGGTCTGATTGGAGCCAAAAATACAGCATCAGTGAATGTTAGCTGACACCAAACAGGATCCACAGATCTAGGTTTGGTTTCCTGGATTTGTGGATCCATCTCCTTCTGTTTTCTTTGTCTTTGGGTGTCTGTAAACGATAGCTCCCACTGCTTTAAGAACCTGAAAATACAATCAGTCTCACAACAGCTCTGCCCCATTTTGGATTCAATATTGTTCTTCAGTTTAGACAGGATTGAAGCCAACGCTGTCACTCATCTGCCTCTGTCTGACACTCAGTGGACGGAACCACGATGACTTCTGCTAGCGCTGACGTCACCTGCAGACCCTCTATACAATGGAACACAGATTTCTGATCAATAATAATGGGATCAGTCCACAGATCTGACTCTGATCAGAGTGTTAGTGTGGGTGGAATCAACCCTGAAGGAAAACATCAGCTCCATCTTCAACACGCTCAGACACCAGTGCATTGTGGGTACACGGTGTAAATAGTAGAAGTGAAACATTGTGGGCGGTTCAATGTTGAAGCAGCTGAAACATCGTCTGAGTTCAGAACAGAAGTGGGAGTGGTGCTCTGTCAGCGTCCCCTCTGTCTGAACCGCTCCAGTCCACATCTGTATTCCAGCTCCTTCATCAGCCCTGGGGGGGTGAATGCTAATCTCCTCCTCCTCCTCCGGATGACGGTCACTTCGCCGACCGTCCCTCTGCCGCAGACACTCGCCAACAGGACGCTCGACTGCAGAGCCGTGAATTCAGAATAAGACTCCAATAAAAAATACATGTCTGTTCTCACTTCATCAAAAGCCCGAGGGCAGGAATGCTAATTGTACCAGCGATCAATGCGTTGAGGAGAACAGGTAGAATGTACGAACAGACCGCGCCTGAACGCATCCTTCAGGACGCTTTAGCTCGAAGCCAAACAGGAAGTCCTTACAAACAGGTTTACACATTAAGAGCCCAAGGAGATAAAAGTAATTAAAGGCGCTGCCAGACCCCCCCACCCCCACCCCCGTTGGAGGCGGGTTCACCTTCTGTGCCCGTCAGCAGGTAGCGCCGACGGTGGGTGAGCGTTAGCGCCAGAGGACGTCTTTAAATTCATATTAGACACATTAGCTAATGCGCATCCATTTTTCATGGAGTGAAGCTCCAGGCTGTTTTCTCCTCGTGGAACGCCAACTCTCCAAATGAGACACAATGCTTTAAGTGCAGAATAATGTTCCCGTGTCTGCGGAGTCAATATTTTACTTCGGGGGGAGGCACTCGCCAACGCTCTGCAGCCACGTGAACACAGGCCTGGAGTTTGTGCAGCTCCACTAAACGATTAGAGGCAAAAAGGAGGAAGCATGAAGAATGAATGAAGCTGATGTCGGACGTTTACACCGACACCAGCTCCACTTACTGCCAACTTAGACCGCCCACGTTTTCTAACACACGTGTGGATTTAAACTCCTCCAACCTTCACAACACGACACTTTTATTTCCTTTTTTTTTTTTTTTTGACTCTTTTTATTGAAATTAGAACAATACAAAACGAGAACATTACATCCGCATTCACATGTACACACACACAAAAACAAGAAAAGGGAGGAGGTCCGTCTACTTACTTAACATTAAAGTAATCTATAAAGGGCTGCCAAACTGAATAAAATAACTTTACATTTTCTTTTAGTGAAAATTAGATTTTCTCCAAATGTAAGTGTTGCATAATGTCTTTCATCAGAGCGTGATGAGTTGGAGGATTTTATTTTCTTCCAGTTTAACAGAATTAAGCGTCTGGCCAGTAGTGTCACAGACTTCAAAATCACATTCTGTGTAGTCCTAAGGTCCACTCCTGCTGGTTCCACACTGAACATTACTGTTACTGGGTCTGGAGGGATCTGACTCTTAAAAATCTTAGACAAGGTCTGTAAGTCTTTTTAGTTTCCCACCTGACCCAGGACCACCACAAACTGATTACACTTTATGTATTCATCATAAAGTACTCCATGTGTCCCCCCCCCCCCCCCCCCCCCCAGTCTCTCTATATCTCTATCGCTCTCTCTCTTCTCCTCCTTTACTCTCTCTCTTTAACCCCAACTGGTCCAGGCAGACGTCCATCCTTCAGGAGTCTGGGTCTGCTCCAGGTTTCTGCTGTTAAAGGGAAGTTTTTCCTTCCACTGTCACCAGTCACAAGTGTTTGCTCCTGGAGGATTCTGTTGGGTCTGTAAACTGGATTTGATTCTGATTTGAATTGATAAAGCACTTTGTGACTCTGTCTGTGAAAAGTGCTCTATAAATAAAATTTACTTACTTACTTAAAGTTTCAGTCCAATCGGTGGTGATGTTGGGGCGTGTCCAAAATGTGTGTGACAGGGAAGCCGAGCTCCAGCCACAACGATCGCGAAATGGGGTTCACTCCAGAGAACATCCTGGACATCTTCAATATATGCTGCGTTTTCACTACGTGCTACCGGCTCGACTCAACTTGACTCAACTCGTCCTTTTTGTGTTTCCATTACGAAAAAGGACCTGGAATCTGGTACCCGGTACTAGTTTTTTGGTATCACCTCCGCTGAGGTTCCAGGACTGGGGACCAGATACTAAAACGCAACGTGTAAACACTGCAGACCACTGACTGGTCAGAGGGTTGTCTCTGTGACCCACTGTTTTACAAAAACAGATGCGGAAGTTTACAGTGAATGCAGCGGTAGGTGAATCCACATGATGACAACCCGCAAAACTACACCATTCAGTCAGGAGATTCAGTCTTTGGTGGCCGATGTAAAAATTCAGCATGAGTTTGACAAGACAACACGCAACGAGCGTGTTTATCAGTGACTCTCTGAGCAGACAACACGGAAGTAACACGCCACATCGCTATGACGACCAGGTACTGTAAAGTAGGTAGTATCCTGTAATGAAAATGGTCCCCAAGAATAGTATCTGGTACGTGAGTCGGGCAGGTTCCACATAGTGGAAACACGGCATTAGACAGATGCAACCTGTGCAAGATTTTACACTGCAGCGGTCCAGGTCTACAGCAGACAGAAGAGGAGTGGACTGGTTCCTGTGCTTTAGTCCACTGACTCAGTAATGGTTACGCCTAGGCCATTAGACCAGGCTTCTTTTAGGTGGTACATTTATTTACTTTTACCGTATTTGAGCTGAAATAACCGTTATTTTTTACGGTGGATGAAATGGATGAAACTACAAAAACAGAGAAACGACTCCTCAGTGAATCCATCAGAGAATCAAACCAGAGGAGAAGATCCAACAGGACGGAACAGACCTGAGACGGAAGAGAGAAGAATGAGGAGGCGGAGTCGAAATATTAGAGGAAAAAGTGAATCCCAGGAAGTGCCGAGGCTGTGCAGTGTTTAATAATCCATGTGCATGTGTTGAACGGTGACATTGCTGGAGGTGACTGATAATAAAGCGTCGTCCTCCTCGGTGGTTTATCACAGATGTTGTGTTTCCTGCAGCTCCAGGACTCTCCACAGCCTGTGTCATAAAACACCAACTTTACATCAAGTACATTTTACTGGAGTCCCTTTAAACATCCTCATCCTGTTCTATAAGCAGGTGAACCATCTGAGAGTCCAGGCTTCATCTGGTCCACAGGGTCCTGAGTCCACCACAGAGTCCTGGATCAGATCCCAAACCTGGAGAACCCAAAGGAGGCTCCTGTTGTACCATACACACGTTTACAGCTAAACTCTGCATCGTTTGGGTTTTCCTCATATTTTACACAGACTCCTGAAGGATCAGCTGGACTCATCTGGACAGTCCTTTGATTATTTGGTTCAGATCGAATGTGGACTTTATTTTTTTCCTTTGGTTCGATCACATTCTCAGTCCACTTTTTGTTAATGGACCAAAATGCGTAAACTAGGCTTGGGAATCTTAGTTGTAAGGCCGATATGATACGCATCTTGATACAACATCTCTGATCCGATATATTATAGATACATGTATGGCATCTCACGATGCGATGCGATTCACACCCAAATCACGATACAGAGCAATTAAGCCCATTCTGATCGAACACATTCATTCTGCTAAAAAAAAAATATATATATATATGCAGTGCAGTACAATGAGCTTGATTATTTATTTATCAAATAAGACCATGACTTTTAAGAAGTGTCCTTAGTTCAGTTTCAGAACACGTGCCTCACATTCAGTCAGTGAAAAAGTTTGGACTTTGTTTCCAAAGTCATTTCTCTACAGGGTGGGGAAGCAAAATGTACAATATTTTGAGGCAGGGATTGAAAGACAGTGTATGACCAATTAGTTTATTGAAAGTCATGAGAATTTATTTGCCACAAGAAAATGTCCATAATAGAAAATGTTTTTATTCTATGTGTCCTCCTTCTTTCTCAATAACTGCCTTCACACGCTTCCTGAAACTTGTGCAAGTGTTCCTCAAATATTGGGGTGACAACTTCTCCCATTCTTCTTTAATAGTATCTTCCAGACTTTCTGGTAATAGTTTTGCTCATAGTCATTCTCTTCTTTCCATTAGAAACAGTCTTTATGGACACTCCAACTATTTCTGAAATCTCCTTTGGTGTGACGAGTGCATTCAGCAAATCACACACTCTTTGACGTTTGCTTTCCTGATTACTCATATGGGCAAAAGTTTGTGAAAAGGTATGGATAATAGTGTTAGGTATGATTATGACATCAGTATATGTTTGGGTTCAAAACAACTGACGTAGTGCCTGCTGAGAAAAAACAACTAAATGTTCAGTGTACATTTTGCTTCCCCACCCTGTATATGTTTCTAACACTCAACTTCTTGCTCCCTCACCGAATCAATTTGTAATGTTATGTATTTGTAATGTAGGTAAAACAGAAAAAGGTTCTGTCACTTTAAGAGACACCTGTGTAAGGTATTCTGGGATGCGCTGTTGGATCTGTATGACACTGTTTCAGGAATTAGCTCAGGTTCGTACTGCAGTATTCAGTACAGTTGATATAGTAAGAACTACACATTCATAAACCACGTCGTCACCTCCCTTCTACGTCTGTCAGATTCACATACAGACATTACAGTATTCATCCACGGCGCTTGTGCCACAGTCCATCCATGGAGCTCAGACTGTTAGTGTACAGTGTACACATCCACGAATCTGCGGTGCACGTTAATGTGGGTCTGAAGGAAAGAAAAACTTGACCCAAATAAATAGTAACACTTTTTAAATGCAAGTAAAAATATATCATATTGAACGAATCAAATTTTATCGATACAAACATTCAATAACCAGTGCACTGCGATATCATTCCAAACTTTTCATTCACTCGCAGCTTCTCTACCGCTGCACTGGGATCGTGCACGCGCATGTCAGCGTATCGATACGTATCAGAAAATCTTCCCATCCCTAGCGTAAACAGAAGCACGCATGTGTCAAACTGCACTGGCATTGGACAGAAAAGTCAGGGGGCGGGGTCAATCAGAGATGGTAGGTGTTGATGTAAACAAACATGGAGGTCGTACGTACAGTTATTATTTACAGAATCTGTATTGTATTTTTACAGACACACTTTTAAATACTGTGAACTGCCCACAACAGCTGATTGGAGACAGTTTGGTCAAATGGACATCTGACCACATGTCCATGAGACGTTCAGTGTCCTCATTGGTCCACATCTGTCTTCGGCTCATGGCTGCTGCTGTTAGCTCTGATTACCCATGAGTCTCGGCTCCTTCCAGAGGCTACGGTGGCTCATGAAGAACAAAAAGGCTGATGGTTCCTTGGTTTGTTTGGGCTGGAGGATGGTTCTGTTCACAGCAGAACTGAACTGGTCCAGAGTCCATTTGGAGGCGGACCCAGACCAGCTCTGCTCGGAGGTCTGGTCTGGGTCCGCTTGTTTAATTAGAATCAGAGGTCACATGTTTGTATTCACACCTAAAAAAAAGTCCAGACTTTCCGGGCAAACAAATTCTGGTCTGTTTTAAACGAACCAAACGCAGCAGGTGTGACTCTACCTTTAAAGTGGACGGAACATCCAGGTGACCTTTGACCTCAGTGTCTGTCCATACGGTTGTACAGTCTGTGACCTTTGACCCCAGTGTCTGTCCATACGGTTGTACAGTCTGTGACCTTTGACCCCAGTGTCTGTCCATACGGTTGTACAGTCTGTGACCTTTGACCTCCTGTCTGTACTGTTGTCCATACACACACCTGCTGGATCTGCTGTAAATGGACCTGACTGTGTTTACCGTTCCATTCAAATCAGAAGTGGACACTTTCCTGAAGAGGACGTGGAACTCCACAGACTCAGAACGGGGCCAGTGTTTCATCGGCTCATCCTTTGAAACTGACCCAGTGAAGTGGACGTGAACTCATTCCAGTGTGTGAGCGCTCGCCGTCTCCTCCTGGACTCATGGACGTGTGCATTAACATCCTTTTATCCGTGCGTCCGGGAATCGATTGGTTCCCATGGACGGGGCGGTGCAGCGGGGCCGTGTGCTCAGTAAATTGGAGTGTTTCGGTGATGGGATTCATCACGGCGAGGAGTGCTGACAGAGCGTAGTGGCGGTCTGTGGGGGGTTTCCCTCCTGCACCGGGGGGCTCATCCAGCACATCTGTCATGAACGGAGACGCTGAGCTTCACCGCTGCAGCGGCACAATGTCAAACTAATGGAGGCACCTGATCACGGGGGGGCAGAGGGCGGAGCTACATGTCTGAGCTGCTGTGGGCAACGCCAGGTCACACCCCCCCACCCCACCCCCACCTGGACCACAGTCAAGCAACACAACATGTGTTCATGGACAAAGGCACGTTTATATATATATATACACAGTCGTCCTCAAAATTATTCATACCCCTGCCATTTTTAGTAACTTTTTGTTTTTGTGATGAAATGAATGAGTTTTGTCAAGTTTGTTTGTGACTTATATGTGATACACAAGTGAGGAAATAAGAACAAATGATACTTGGAGAAATACTTTATTTCAGGAGTATTTTATTAGAGGATTTCCAAAAAATGCCAAGTTCAAAATTATTCATACCCTAGGTTTATTAAGTCCAAAGTCTTTTCTTTATAGTCAGTAGAATAGCCTTTGTTCTTGATAATGGTTCCTGTAAGTGTCCACAGGTTCTCTTCTGTCTCCTGTGGGGTTTTGGTCCACTCTTCCAGGACCAAAGCCTCCAGCTGGGTCCGGTTGGATGGTCTCCTACCCATCACGCTAGTCTTTGGCTCCCTCCACAGATTTTCCATATGATTTAGGTCAGAGCTTTGACTGGGTCATGTCCTTGAACCACTACTGCACTACCTTGACGGTATGCTTGGGGTCAGTGTCCTGCTGGGACGTCCAGTCAGGACCAGTCTAGAGTTTCTCAGCAGACACTTCCACATTGTCATCCAGGATGTTGATATAATCCTCCTTTTTCATGATGCCCTGTATCTTGATGAGGTTCTCGGTGCCACTAGCAGAAAAGCAACCCCATAGCATTATGTTGCCACCACCATGCTTGATGGTTGGGGCTGTGTTCAGCTTGCGTTCTTCTCCTTGCTTCCTTCAGATGCAGTCAACATCCATGTGGCCAAACAACTCCATCTTTGTTTCATCAAATCACTGGATTGATGACCAAAAGCTTCGATCTTAGTTAAGAAGAGCTCTAGGAAATGCCAGATGAGCCTCCTGATGTTTCATCCTGAGTCATGCCATCTTCCTGTGTCTGCATCCATGGAGAACTCCTTTGTGCAATACTGGCTGGATGGTTGTCTGTGATACCTTCATACCTCGGTTATTTTAGTGGCAACATAATGCTATGGTTATAACCTATGATGCTAGGATGATTCTGTGCTAGTGGCACTGGAAACCTCATGAAGTTACAAGGCATCATGAATTTAACATAATTATATCAACGTCCTGGATGACAGCGGGAAAGTGCTGAGAAACTCTAGACTGGTCCTGACTGGACGTCCCAGCAGGACACTGACCCCAAGCATACCACCAAGGTAGTGCAGTAGTGGTTCAAGGACATGACCCAGTCAAAGCTCTGACCTAATCATTTAGAGGATCTGTGGAGGGAGCCAAAGACCAGAGTGATGGGTAGGAGACCATCCAACCGGACCCAGCTGGAGGCTTTGGTCCTGGAAGAGTGGACCAAAACCCCACAGGAGACAGAAGAGAACCTGTGGACACTTACAGGAACCATTATCAAGAACAAAGGCTACTCTACTGACTATTAAGAAAAGACTTTGGACTTAATAAACCTAGGGTATGAATAATTTTGAACATGGTGTTTTTTAGAAATCCTCTAATAAAATACTCCTGAAATAAAGTATTTCTCCAAGTATCATTTGTTCTTATTTCCTCACTTGTGTATCACATATAAGTCACAAACAAACTTGACAAAACTCATTCATTTCATCACAAAAACAAAAAGTTACTAAAAATGGCCGGGGTATGAATAATTTTGAGGACGACTGTATATATATATATATATATATATATATATATATATATATATATATATCTATGGTAGTCCAAGTCCATTCATCTCTGACTGCTGTGTTTTAATGTGTTTTAATTAACCATTTTGACTGTTTTCTGTTCGCAGATGTTGTTTGGTCTGAATCAGCTGTTGAGTTGGTAAATTTGAAGCATATTTGTCTTAGTTTAGTTTGTTTTCACACAGTAAAACATTCAATTGAACAAAAAAACATCATTATAAACCACATGGCAACTCAGATGTCTTTAATTCCCTTTAGTTTCAGTCGTGTAGTTTCAGCCTTAGACCCATTTAACAAACTGAATCTGGGAAAACTGGAGTGTTTTAGGAGTTTATAAAAGTGAAAGCGGTTCTATTAAGACCCAGATGAGGACGTAGAGGGCGGAGACTGACACCTGACACCTGTGGTTAAGGTCAGTACTGTTGGCTCCTCCTCTGTGGTTCAGGTCAGTACTGTTGGCTCCTCCTCTGTGGTTAAGGTCAGTACTGTTGGCTCCTCCTCTGTGGTTAAGGTCAGTACTGTTGGCTCCTCCTCTGTGGTTAAGGTCAGTACTGTTGGCTCCTCCTCTGTGGTTAAGGTCAGTACTGCTGGCTCCTCCTCTGTGGTTAAGGTCAGTACTGTTGGCTCCTCCTCTGTGGTTAAGGTCAGTACTGCTGGCTCCTCCTCTGTGGTTAAGGTCAGTACTGTTGGCTCCTCCTCTGTGGTTCAGGTCAGTACTGTTGGGTCCTCCTCTGTGGTTAAGGTCAGTACTGCTGGCTCCTCCTCTGTGGTTAAGGTCAGTACTGTTGGCTCCTCCTCTGTGGTTAAGGTCAGTACTGCTGGCTCCTCCTCTGTGGTTAAGGTCAGTACTGTTGGCTCCTCCTCTGTGGTTAAGGTCAGTACTGTTGGCTCCTCCTCTGTGGTTCAGGTCAGTACTGCTGGCTCCTCCTCTGTGGTTAAGGTCAGTACTGCTGGCTCCTCCTCTGTGGTTAAGGTCAGTACTGTTGGCTCCTCCTCTGTGGTTAAGGTCAGTACTGTTGGCTCCTCCTCTGTGGTTAAGGTCAGTACTGTTGGCTCCTCCTCTGTGGTTAAGGTCAGTACTGTTGGCTCCTCCTCTGTGGTTCAGGTCAGTACTGCTGGCTCCTCCTCCTCCTGGACCGGGTGGTGTTTCAGGAACCATCAGATGTCTGAGCAGAACTAATCAAACTCGGCCTTTTACGGTTTAATGATGCGACACCACACCTTCAAAGGTCCGACTGAGTCCACGTCAGCTCCGTCTGCTTCAGATTCAGATTCTGTTTTTATTGGATTGATCCACTCATTAGTCCACACACCGACTGGACTGGACTAATTGCAGGAGGTGAATCATTGATCCTATTTTTGATGGAGCCCGAGGCCTTGAGATGCTTCAATTACTAAAGTATTATGGGAAAAACAGGCGTATGTGTAAAAACAGAAGAACGACCGGAGCTCCACAGGCCGTCACCATGACAACCACTACTATCCTGATACCGTGTAATTACAGCTCGTTTATCATTTAGGCTTCATTATGTCTGAAACAGAACAAATGATTCAGCATGGACTGAGAGGAGGAACACGGACTGAGAGGAGGAACACAGACTGAGAGGAGGAACACGGACTGAGAGGAGGAACACGGACTGAGAGGAGGAACACGGACTGAGAGGAAGAACACGGACTGAGAGGAAGAACACGGACTGGAAGAAGAACACGGACTGAGAGGAGGAACACGGACTGAGAGGAAGAACACGGACTGAGAGGAGGAACACGGACTGAGAGGAAGAACACGGACTGAGAGGAGGAACACGGACTGGAAGAAGAACACGGACTGAGAGGAGGAACACGGACTGAGAGGAAGAACACGGACTGAGAGGAGGAACACGGACTGAGAGGAAGAACACGGACTGTAGGAGGAACACGGACTGTAGGAGGAACACGGACTGGAAGAAGAACACGGACTGTAGGAGGAACACGGACTGAGAGGAGGAACACGGACTGGAAGAAGAACACGGACTGTAGGAGGAACACAGACTGTAGGAGGAACACGGACTGAGAGGAAGAACACGGACTGAGAGGAGGAACACGGACTGGAAGAAGAACACGGACTGTAGGAGGAACACGGACTGAGAGGAGGAACACGGACTGAGAGGAAGAACATGGACTGGAGGAGGAAAAGGGACTGGATTAGGCTGCGTTCACACTGCAGACAATCGTCTGGGTCTTTAAGGGTTAAAGGTGGACCTTTGGGTCTTTAAAGGTTAAAGGTGGATGTTTGGGTCTGTAAGGGTTAAAGGTGGACGTTTGGGTCTGTAAGGGTTAAAGGTGGACCTTTGGGTCTTTAAGGGTTAAAGGTGGATGTTTGGGTCTTTAAGGGTTAAAGGTGGACGTTTGGGTCTGTAAGGGTTAAAGGTGGACGTTTGGGTCTGTAAGGGTTAAAGGTGGACGTTTGGGTCTGTAAGGGTTAAAGGTGGACGTTTGGGTCTGTAAGGTTTAAAGGTGGATGTTTGGGTCTGTAAGGGTTAAAGGGTTTTTTCTTTTTTCTGTCATATTTACTCAGTTGTTCTTGTTTGTTGTTTTATTCTTTTCATTTTTGTTTCTGTTTTATTGTTTTTTCTCATTTTCATTACATGCTTCGTTTCTATTTTCTGATTCATGTCAGTTTTATTCTTTTATGTTTCATGTAATTTAGTTTTTTTATGTTGTTTTGTTTCATCATCTGCATTGTTTTGTCATTTTAATTACATGTATTGTACTCTTCATGACATAATTTACATAATTTTGTGTTTTATTGTATTTTTTTGGTGTAATCTCCATGTGTTTGGTGTCTTTTTCTTCCATATTTCCTGTGGTTTTTGGACCTGTTTCAGTCTGGATGAGGTTTGAAACATCCCGTCAGTGAAATTGTAGCAGTTTGAGTCTTTTCAGCTGATTCAGTTGGATTTTTGCATGAATTCAGACGTAAAAGGCTGTGCTAATGTCCGCTGCTCCCACCATCATCATCCTGACTCCTTCACCTGCTGCGTCCTCTCATAACCAGCTCTGATTGGACAGCCGGACTGAACCCACACAGGGGTCAAAGGTCGTGGGGTTCACAGATGGAAAACCCTGTGTTCACTTGTATTTACACGCCTCCGGTTCCGCCTCCCTCTGATGGGTTTGGGTCCTTTAATGTGGTGGGAAATTGCGTGATTGAAATTCCGCAGGCTGCCCGGCAGATTGGCTGTGCGGTGGGACGCCGCTGCGCCTCGTGTCCAGGGATGAGCAGTAATTATCGCACCGGCGCTCGCCTCGGCCCGCTGTAATTGCTTCCTGGTGTTTTCCTCCCGTTAAGTGGATGGTTAAACACAGCAGGAGAGTGAACGGCGCCGCTATTATTCCACCGACAGACGGACGAGGACGTACAAACCCAGATCAGCACTGAGGTTCTGTCTGTTCTGGAGGAAGTTCAGTCCAAATATAGTCACTGGAGCAGATTTACATCAGAACTGAAGAGGTTTAGTTTGGACAACGGAGTATAAGGACCACGTAAGAAAATAAAAACACCTGTCACTACAAGAATAAAGACGTAAAATATTGGTAAAACCTGTAATTTTATGAGAATAAAGTTGTAAAATATCAATAAAACCCATACCATTATGAGAATAAAGTCATAAAATATCAATAAAACCTGTAACATTATGAGAATAAAGTCATAAAATATCAATAAAACCTGTAATTTTATGAGAATAAAGTCGTAAAATTAAAAAAAAGTTAATTTTATGAGAACAATGTTGTATAATAACAATAAAACCCGTAATTTTATGAGAATAGTCATAAAATATCAATAAAACCTGTAATTTTATGAGAATAAAGCTGTAAAATCATGATAAAACCTGTAATTTTATGAGAACAGTCATAAAATATTGAGAAAACCCATAATTATATGAGAATAGTTGTAAAGTATCAATAAAACCTGTAATTTTATGAGAATAAAGTTGTGAAATACTGATAAAACCCATAATTATACACACAGCACATGCACACAAACACAGTGTGTTTCAGAACTATTTAGGCCTAAAAAAGTCTCAGTCCGAAGCTGCATGAGCTGCAGTGAACAGTTCTACAAACACAAGCACCGAGAGTGAAGCTGAGGAGGGCAGCGCTGTTACCATGGCAACCCCTGACCATGACTGCAACCGACCGACGCTGAATCTGAAGTAATTTTTATTTATTAATATTAACGAGTCAAACAGGTGTTCTGTTCTGGTTCAGCCCGGTACGGCGGACAGTCCTCCAGTGTCTTTTCCGTTGGACATGGGTGCCGTCCACTCCGGTCGGGTCCATTGTATGTATGAGTGTAAACAAAGGGCTGAACTCTAATTGGACTTATACTAAGCCTGTGTTCGTCTAATTTGAGCCTCTGGCCTCGTTAACACCGTCTGCTCTGTTTGATTGAGTTCAGTAATGAGGCATCAATACAAACAGCAGGACGACAGCGGCGGCGGCGTGTTCAGATGGCGCTCATTCCACGGCGTCCACTCTCCCATTAATACACATCATTTCCTTGAAGAGGATAAACAGTGGATTAGGTCTGTTTACTCTGGAGAAGAGTTAATGACACCAGTGCTGATTAAAGGGGTGTGTTTGGTTCTGTTCACAGAAGGTGAGGAGATGGACCTGGACCAGAAGAACTAAAACCACCTGGACCAGAAGAATTAAAACCACATGGACCAGAAGACCTAAAACCACCTGGACCAGAAGAACTAAAACCACCTGGACCAGAAGAATTAAAACCACCTGGACCAGAAGAATTAAAAGCATCTGGACCTGGACCAGAAGAACTAGAACCACCTGGACCAGAAGAATTAAAACCACATGGACCAGAAGAACTAAAACCACCTGGACCAGAAGAACTAAAACCACCTGGACCTGGACCAGAAGAACTAAAACCACCTGGACCAGAAGAATTAAAACCACATGGACCAGAAGAACTAAAACCAGCTGGACCATGTGGACCAGAACCTCCTCCTCTGCTGTCACCTCCAACTACACCTGCACCAGAACAGCACAACTCCAGCTGAAGAACACACCAGACCCTGGAACGAGGATGGGATCCAGGGTCCTGTTAGAGCTGGACTTGGTGGTATCTGGGGTCAGTGAACTGGATCAGCAGACCCAAGTGGAGGCTTCTGGTTTTCAGACGGATGTCCAGGTCTTGTCCAACCTCAGGTTCAGGGTGACAGATCAGCTTTGATCCTGGTCCTGAATCACTAGACCAGTGGACCAGACCAGGGCCCACATCCAGCCCAGTATGAGTTAAACAATAAGAGTGAAAAAAGTCATCAAAAAATGACATCATGAAAAATTTATATTTACAAACCATCCTTTAAGCAAGTGGTTCCAGGCACAAGCCCCACCCCTCACACAACAAGCTCCGCCCCTCACATGTATTGTACCTTATGTCACATTAACTGCTTCTATATATGTGACAAGTTTGAAGGAAATTAAAACTAAATGGATGTTTTTATAAACATTTGAAATTTCATCCATTATAAGAAAATGGAAAAAAAAACTAGATTCAAAAAACTGACAAAATGTGAACACATCTATTCTGGGTCAGTGTTTATCTATAAACCCAATTAGGGGCCCTGTTGAAGCCCTGTTCTGGGTCCTGTTGAAGCCCTGTTCTGGGTCCTGTTGAGGCCCTGTTCTGGGTCCTGTTGAGACCCTGTTCTGGGTCCTGTTGAGACCCTGTTCTGGGTCCTGTTGAAGCCCTGTTCTGGGTCCTGTTGAAGCCCTGTTCTGGGTCCTGTTGAGGCCCTGTTCTGGGTCCTGTTGAGACCCTGTTCTGGGTCCTGTTGAGGCCCTGTTCTGGGTCCTGTTGAGACCCTGTTCTGGGTCCTGTTGAAGCCCTGTTCTGGGTCCTGTTGAGGCCCTGTTCTGGGTCCTGTTGAGGCCCTGTTCTGGGTCCTGTTGAAGCCCTGTTCTGGGTCCTGTTGAGGCCCTGTTCTGGGTCCTGTTGAGGCCCTGTTCTGGGTCCTGTTGAAGCCCTGTTCTGGGTCCTGTTGAAGCCCTGTTCTGGGTCCTGTTGAGGCCCTGTTCTGGGTCCCGTTGAAGCCCTGTTCTGGGTCCCGTTGAGACCCTGTTCTGGGTCCCGTTGAGGCCCTGTTCTGGGTCCCGTTGAGGCCCTGTTCTGGGTCCCGTTGAGGCCCTGTTCTGGGTCCCGTTGAGGCCCTGTTCTGGGTCCCGTTGAGGCCCGTCCTGCTGTGGGACAGTGCAGTGCGTCTCCGTCTTTATCTGACGGTGTCTCCTTCATTACAGCGTCTCATCAGGCAGGTAAAGACCCTCAGCCTCAGTGTGATGGATGACGGCTCATCAGGTCTGAATCCACTCCAGTGTCTTTTTATTCCTCCTTTCGTCTTTGACTCGCTCCATCTATCATGGAGTCGGTGCCTTGTTTCAGAGTCTATTTTTACACATGCAGATTCTGAACAGGCGCACAAACAGCACACACACTGTTCAACAGGAGCCCACAGACATTTCAAACAGGTATTAGATCAGTATCTGCAACTGTTTTAAACTTACAACACTTTGAAATGTGTTCCATTATAAACCAACAGAGATTTGGAATATTTAAAAAATTCATACAAAAATTTTAAAATCCATATTTCCTAATTCTCTGACCAAACTTGGTCGACTGTACCCCAAAGATGTTCTGCAACTAATATCAGGTCACTATGACTGAAGGTTTAAGAGAAGAAGATTCTTGTCAAGTTGTTTGTAAACAATGGACGGATGGACGGACGATAACTGATACCAAAAAAAGGGACTTGAATTTTTTTTATCATATTTATTATGACAATAGGACCAATGGCCTTGTAGCTTACCGGCCAAGTTAAAAGCTTTGGGAAATGTATCCAGATGCCATTTATTATCACCCAGTTCTGTGTATTTATTATATGACAGAAATAGCCCAAGCTGAAAGTATGGACAGTCGGGATTTATTCTTTGATAGACCTGGCTTTGTTGAAACAAGTGTTTCACATATATTATTCTGGAAACAATGTGCATACAGTAATGGCTTGATTGACTTACCATAGGTCAACTCTGGTTATACACTGTAGTGAAATGTGTTGGTAATATATATCTCAAAGTATGTAACCATCAAATAACAATGGAAGGACTTTAAGGATCTATATGCAGCAAAGAGTGCCTGAATGTCTTTGGAATGAAAATATGGTATTTCAAGACGGGTCACCTATCGTGGTGTTTGGGGGGGCTGTGTGGTCCAGAGGGTTAGGTGATGGACAGACATACCACAGGCCCAGGTTTGATTCCCAGCTTGGGCAATCCAAGAGCATTTCTGTGGATTGTCACTTGGTGGTCATGTACATTTGTGCATGTAAAAGATCCTGGGTGGTAGAAGCTTCAGTGGATCCCAGTACTAAGGAAGTGGCATACATCTACAGAATCTCCTGTTACAGTGATAAACAAATTCGAATCCAGTTTAATGGTGCCAAGTGATTCAGCATATGGCTACCATGTTTTGGTCATATTCCAATCAGATCTGTAAAAAATCAAATTCCAACTTGATATCATTGATACTGATTTATTGGCTCAATCCACTTCCTATCTCTTATAATGGGAAAATTTTTCAAAGTGGCACCAAATCCAGAATCAGATCCGGATTGAAATAATTTCAATCCCTTGTGCTGACATCATCATACAGAAGCTGTACACCAAGTTTGAAGTCAATCGGAATTGTAGTTTCGGAGAAGAAGACGATTGAAAGTTTTGTAACAGACGACAGACGACGCCGGACACGGCGTGCTGACGATAGCTTACGGACTGTCGGCCGGTAAGCTAAAAACCAACTGTAAATGTACACGATTAAACTTGATGAGATTATAGAAACAAACTTTAAACTATTTTTCAATACTATCAGCATTTCTTAACAGGGACAGTACTGCCCCCCAGGGGGTGTTGGGACAGCGTTGGGGGGCGTCTGGAAGAAGAAAGCTGGGGGGGGTGTTAGCGACTGTTATTCATCCCAGTGTCTAAGTGTCTGAATCAGAACAAACGGTACTTGTGCTGCTGTTCTTGTACTTCTATCATGTTATCCCAATGGTGCACCCCCCCACCCCCCAGACATGTTTTATTTATCCATCCAATAAACACCTCTACAGTAGAATTAGTGTTTTATAAATGATCTGCCTCAGATTGAATGTGTTCACTCTTACATACTTCAATCAGATGAATATGTGATGGTATCCACTTATATACTGGTGTGTGTCCGTTTATCCACTACATTTATACATGTTCCCATTTATAGACAGTACACACTACATTTATACATGTTCCAGTTTATAGACAGTACACACTACATTTATACATGTTCCCATTTATAGACAGTACATTAGGACAGATGTGAATATAGATGTATTTGTTTTCACTGAATCCTGTGTTTGAGTTTCCTGTTAAACTGTCAGTGTTTCAGATGTGAAAACAGCTGTTTTAACCCATGAACCTGTTAGTAAAAACACGTTAAACAAACGTAGAAAATGGAGGTGTTTAAGGAAATGAGGCAGAGCCCCCCCCCCAACCCAGAGGATTACAGCTGATTGAACGGGCAGGTGGAGCATAAATCGAACCCTAACCTCAGAACCGTGGGTTGGCTAATCGTCTAAGCTCCAGTCAACAACAGCCAGGGCTCCGAGGGTGAGGGTGCTTTGTTAGTTCCACTTCCACGATACCATGATTAAGTATGTGTGTGTGTATGGGGGTGGGGGGTGGGGGTGTGCTTGGAGACAGAGCCGAGGAGTCAATTTATTTCACCTGGAACATGCAGAAAAGCCAGAGGCCATGTTTTATCAGAGAGAGGGGAGGGAACAGTGAGGGAACGGGGAAGGAACAGGGAGGGAACAGGGAGGGAACGGGGAAGGAACAGGGAGGGAACAGGGAGGGAACAGGGAGGGAACGGTGAGGGAACGGTGAGAGAAAGGGGAAGGAACGGGGAAGGAACGGTGAGGGAACGGAGAGGGAATGGGGAGGCCAGAGGCTCATGTTAATAAATTAGACACTGGAGGAGATGGAGACAGAGAGTAAAGAAGAGTAGACAGGTAATGAAGTGAAGAGGAGGAGGAGGAGGAGGAGGAGGAGAAGGAGGAGAAGGAGGGAAAGAAGGAGGAGCAGGGGAGGAAGAGGGGGAGGAAGAGGAGGGGAGGAACAGAAGGAGGAAGAGGAGGAGGAGGGGGAGTCCATGTTTTCACACTTGTTCCTTGTTAACCTCAAACATCCCATAATTCAGGCCTCAGGGGGTTTGTTCTATCAGCAGGGCCCACAGTGCAGTACATTACGAGGCTGGCTGGCTGGCTAAGGGGGGGTGCGGAGCTGAGGGGGGTGGGGGGCTCCCGGGGCCTCCACGCCTCCTCGGTTTGTTGCTACTCTGCTTAATTAGCTGGCTCCTTCTCTGGCTCATTCTCTGCAGCTGGAAGCAGCGGCTGATTGGCCGGTTTGTTTGGAGGGTTTAAGGGCCTGGAGTGGACGGACTGATGAGTCCAGAGTGGACCGGTCCAAGAGTGGACGGACTGATGAGTCCAGAGTGGACTGGTCCAAGAGTGGACGGACTGATGAGGTTCTGGATGGACGAGCTGGACGTGTGGACCTGGCAGCTCAGTGAGGTTAATGAGTGGACCCAAGTCTGCAGACACAGACAGACAGATGGACACAGAAGGACACTGGACACATACAGACACAGACAGATGGACACTGGATTGTCTATGTTTGGACGTAGCAGCTCATGTGGATCAGATCAGCTGCTTCCACTGAAGTGACAGTGTTTCAGATCATTAAAGGACTAAAAACATCCATGTGGCTTTAACTGGACTATAGTTTTATGTCTTTATTTAAATTGGACACTGGAGTGGACTTCTGTGTGGACAGAGGACACAATGCTGCTGTTTTAGTCATCACCTGGGTTTTTGGAGACAGAAGTAACCACATTTGAGCAAAAGAGGCGGAGCTACAGGGAGTGCAAAGGGTCAGAGGGAAGCTAATGCTAAACGCTAGCTTCCAGACTTAATTATGCACCGTCAACAAAGTCATTTAAGTGTTAGTGGAACCTGTTGACCACACCCACAGAGGAGCTGTCAATCAATGTCCAGCATGGTCAACGTTTGGGTCCAGATAAAACCAATGAGACCAGAAATCTCATGGGAAAAACATTGACTGAGTATTTTAGTTTAATATGGGGGACAGGGGTTTACAGAGCAGCATCTAGTGGTCGTTAGCGGTATTACACTGTAAAAATAAATAAATAAATAAAGCACTGGTTTATGACCCTGCCCCCTGAAGGGGAGGGAAAGGCTATTGTTTTTGGTTCAAACTGTTTGTTTGTTTGTTTGTTTGTTTGTTTACACTTTAGCAGTGAATCTATTGGTTGAATTACACCTAATTGGGTTTATAGACTACCACTGACCCACAAGAGATGTGATTACATTTTGGAAAAGTAGGTCAAAGTTCAAATTGTTAAAGAATTTTTAAAATCTTCCCATTTACTTATAATTGGTGGAATATGTGCGAGGGGCGGGGCTTGTTGGGTCTGGTACCACTTGTTTGGAGCTGGAGTCGATCCCTCATTAGTGACAACCATCAGTCAGCTGCAAAATGTAAAACTGTCTGTGATGTTTAGTAAAGTATACATCAGGAGGCGGAGCCTCCACTGAGAGCAGGTCACCTGTTCCTCTGCCTGGATAACGGTCCGGGATAACAGTCCGGGATAACGGTCCTGGATAACGGATAACTGTGGTCCAGGTTCCTCTTCCTCTGAGGTGTTCGTCCTCTGCTCCTGTCATTGTTCAGGCCTCGGCTGTACTTCTGTCATCTGAGAACAGACTGTAAAGGCTAAAATGCACAGGGAAAAGATCAAACCATGAAAAACTTCAGCCAAAACCATGGAAATAAAAGTCTGTCCACATTCCGAACGGTGGATGGGAGCTCTGCAGGCTTTGGGGAAGTGAGAATGATCCCATTTGAACTGAAAAGGCAAAGTGTGAGTGGACGAGCGGCTGAGCTGAGCCGGGGTTTGGGAGGTGTGAGAGCATAATAAGCCGCTAACACAAAGGATTATGGGAGCAGGGCTGTTTGTGTGTCGAGGCCAGCCGCCGTTTGGAACGCCTGGTGAACTGAGAACAACAAAACACCAACGGATGGAGTCGACGGCCGGTGTGTTTTCAACATCTGTTACTGAAACTCAGTCCAATGAACAGACTGGGACGGAACCTCCGAACAGAAACAGAAATATAAACATACACAAAAACATAAGCATGAACATAAACAAACACAGATAGAAACACACCTACATACAGACTGAAGACAACAGGACACTTTTAACATGTCAACATCAAATCAATAATGACTGTATTCACTTATATCTACCTCCACAGTACTGAGACACCAAATATGGGCGTGTTTATGTACACAGAGCCAATCAGATGTTGTCATTTGTCCTGTTCCAATCAGCAGTAAGGACATGTTGTTGTCCCAGACCCAATCATGGACACTGTTCCATGAACTCATTGTCCTCTTGCGTCCACAGTACTGCGCTCATATATGGAGTATACACCCCACCCCACCCCCACCCACACCCACACCACAACCACATTATGTTAATCCACTACAGTTTACTATGCTTTGGGCTTTTGGTCACATGACACCAGCGTTGTCGGTGCCTGAAATGGTATTTGTGGAGAAGGGGTCCCAGAGCATAAACATGTTCCAGCTCCACCCCCCGGTGTTGGCGTATGGATAGGACCAACACCACTGTATGGAAACCATGACGACCATAGGACCATGTGACCAGAAGAAGAAAACCCCAGACGGAACCTCCTGCACATGCTCAGTGCATTCTTCTGTGGTTTGAATGTATCCTGCCATAGGCTCTGTCTGTGTTTGTGTACAGCGCCACATACAGGTGTGGCATACGTATGACACCGTTGAACCCAGTTTGACTGTTTATTAACAATCAACTGAAATATCGGAAAATAAATAATCAATAATGCATTCTTTAATATAAACTTAAACCAACATAAATGACCTGTTTTTCTGTAAACTCAGATAAATTAGTCCCATTAGAAGTATTTGAGCTGAACCACACCAGATAAGGCTTGGAGCTTCTGAAATCAACAATATCAGATCGGTATTGACCGTTACACAAGGCCCCAGCATTGGTATCGGCATCGGACCTGAAAAAGTCGGACCATTGCGTCCCTACTCAGGGTTGGACCTCAGGTCTTTATGTCACCCCCCCCGATTCCACTTCCTCTCGGGTCTCATCTCGTCCTCTTGTGTTGGTAATCGATTTCAGAGCAATAAAAGAGGACGACAAAGCCTCAGCCCTCAAGAGAAAGGGATGGCGCCGAGACCAAACAAGGACCATTTGTAAAGAACCTGGTCCAGAATCTGAGGACTTTGTCTTGAGGGTGATGAGCTGGGATTACACGTTTGTTCGTCCACACCCACAGAAACACACAAACACTTGATGTGACTGAGGATGAGTGTGAATGGGTTTGGAAAGTGGCTTTTATGGTCCAGATGAGCAAAGCAGAGCAGAGCAGCAGCAGCAGTGTGGCGCTCATAGGCATTAGAGCAGAGCTGCAAAGAGCTCAAATCACACCGCTATTGACGGAGAAAAGCCGCTCGCCGCTTTGTCACATTGTTCTCACCCAATCAATCTGAGCACTATTGACAACGAGTTACATGGAAGGAGGCGAAATGGAGAAGAACGAATGAAAAAGGAGAAACAAAAGACGGTAAAGAATCGGATAAATGACAAGAGGCATCTGCTGGAGGCGACTGAAAACCCAGCGCTGGTGTTCAGAGTCCAGTCCTAGAACACGCTGTGCGCTTTGTCGTCTAATGGCTGGAAACGGCGCTTTGTTTTGCTGCTGTTGACAGAATCCACAGCGTTTGATGTTGAAGTTTGGTGTTAATTTAACATTCTGTTTGCTCCCGCGGTTACACAGTATTTCAGACGACCACAAAGACTCCGGCACAAAACATGAAGGATGCAAACTCCTGAAAAAGGTGACGAAAAGGCCAACCCCGACAGGAAGCACTTTAGTACCAGCCTGAGAACGACAATTCATCTGAACATGAATAAAGGAACCAGCCTCCGGTCAGCAGAACCCAAACATAGGTCATCATCTGGGAGGACAAAGGTCTGACACTGACCTGGTTCTGACCAAAACACCTGGACCACCACCTTCTGCACCACTCATCAGCTGCCAAAGGTCAGACAAATGACCACATATAGGCACTGTTTCTGGAAACGTTTATGCAGCAAAGAAACAAATACAAGTGATATTGAAGAACAGGAGTTTTGCAGAACGACAGATACTCCTAATTAAACCACATCAGGTTATTTAGTCATTTAATTAACATTTATTTGGATGGTTTATTTATACAAACGTTAGAATTACATTGGAATATCTGACCCCATACAAGAAAGTACAGAGGCACCGATAAAGCAGCAGGACATGAATATCATCTGAGATGGTGGACAGAGGTGGATATAGGTGGTTTACAAGTGGATTTAGGTGGTTTATGGGTGGATATAGGTGGGTTATGGGTGGATATAGGTGGTTTACGGATGGATATAGGTGGTTTATGGGTGGATATAGGTGGTTTACGGGTGGATTTAGGTGGTTTACGGATGGATATAGGTGGTTTACGGATGGATTTAGGTGGTTTATGGGTGGATATAGGTGGTTTACAAGTGGATATAGGTGGTTTACATGTGGATATAGGTGGTTTACATGTGGATATAGATGGATATAGGTGGAAATAGGTGGTTTACAGGTGGATGTAGTTGGCTTACAGGTGGATATAGGTGGTTTACGGGTGGATATAGGTGGATATAGGTGGAAATAGGTGGTTTACAGGTGGATATAGGTGGTTTACAGGTGGATATAGGTGGATATAGGTGGTTTACAGGTGGATATAGGTGGAAATAGGTGGTTTACAGGTGGATATAGGTGGTTTACAGGTGGATATAGGTGGTTTAGGGGTGGATATAGGTGGTTTACAGGTGGATATAGATGGATATAGGTGGTTTACAGGTGGATATAGGTAGTTTATGGGTGGATTTAGGTGGATATTGGTGGTTTACAGGTGGATATAGGTGGTTTACAGGTGGATATAGGTAGTTTATGGGTGGATATAGGTGGATATAGGTGGTTTACAGGTGGATATAGGTGGTTTATGGGTGGATATAGGTGGAAATAGGTGGTTTACAGGTGGATATAGGTGGTTTAAAGGTGGATATATGTGGTTTATGGGTGGATATAGGTGGTTTACAGGTGGTTTCAGGTGGATAGAGGTGGTTTACAGGTGGTTTTCAGGCAGTTTCAGGTGGTTTACAGGTGGATATAGGTGGATATAGGTGGAAATAGGTGGTTTACAGGTGGATATAGGTGGATATAGGTGGTTTACAGGTGGATATAGGTGGAAATAGGTGGTTTACAGGTGGTTTCAGGTGGTTTCAGGTGGATAGAGGTGGTTTACAGGTGGTTTTCAGGCAGTTTCAGGTGGTTTACAGGTGGATATAGGTGGAAATAGGTGGTTTACAGGTGGATATAGGTGGATATAGGTGGTTTACAGGTGGATATAGGTGGAAATAGGTGGTTTACAGGTGGATGTAGTTGGCTTACAGGTGGATATAGGTGGTTTACGGGTGGATATAGGTGGATATAGGTGGAAATAGGTGGTTTACAGGTGGATATAGGTGGTTTAGGGGTGGAAATAGGTGGTTTACAGGTGGATATAGATGGATATAGGTGGTTTACAGGTGGTTTTCAGGCAGTTTCAGGTGGTTTACAGGTGGATATAGGTGGATATAGGTGGAAATAGGTGGTTTACAGGTGGATATAGGTGGATATAGGTGGTTTACAGGTGGATATAGGTGGAAATAGGTGGTTTACAGGTGGTTTCAGGTGGTTTCAGGTGGATAGAGGTGGTTTACAGGTGGTTTTCAGGCAGTTTCAGGTGGTTTACAGGTGGATATAGGTGGAAATAGGTGGTTTACAGGTGGATATAGGTGGATATAGGTGGTTTACAGGTGGATATAGGTGGAAATAGGTGGTTTACAGGTGGATGTAGTTGGCTTACAGGTGGATATAGGTGGTTTACGGGTGGATATAGGTGGATATAGGTGGAAATAGGTGGTTTACAGGTGGATATAGGTGGTTTAGGGGTGGAAATAGGTGGTTTACAGGTGGATATAGATGGATATAGGTGGTTTACAGGTGGATATAGGTAGTTTATGGTTGAATATAGGTGGATATAGGTGGTTTACAGGTGGATATAGGTGGTTTATGGGTGGATATAGGTGGAAATAGGTGGTTTACAGGTGGATATAGGTGGTTTACAGGTGGATATAGGTGGTTTAAAGGTGGATATAGGTTGTTTACAGGTGGATATAGGTGGAAATAGGTGGTTTACAGGTGGATGTAGTTGGCTTACAGGTGGATATAGGTGGTTTACGGGTGGATATAGGTGGATATAGGTGGAAATAGGTGGTTTACAGGTGGATATAGGTGGTTTAGGGGTGGAAATAGGTGGTTTACAGGTGGATATAGATGGATATAGGTGGTTTACAGGTGGATATAGATAGATATAGGTGGTTTACAGGTGGATATAGGTAGTTTATGGTTGAATATAGGTGGATATAGGTGGTTTACAGGTGGATATAGGTGGTTTATGGGTGGATATAAGTGGAAATAGGTGGTTTACAGGTGGATATAGGTGGTTTACAGGTGGATATAGGTGGTTTAAAGGTGGATATAGGTGGTTTACAGGTGGATATAGGTGGAAATAGGTGGTTTACAGGTGGATGTAGTTGGCTTACAGGTGGATATAGGTGGTTTACGGGTGGATATAGGTGGAAATAGGTGGTTTACAGGTGGATATAGGTGGTTTAGGGGTGGAAATAGGTGGTTTACAGGTGGATATAGATGGATATAGGTGGTTTACAGGTGGATATAGGTAGTTTATGGGTGGATATAGGTGGATATAGGTGGTTTACAGGTGGATATAGGTAGTTTATGGTTGAATATAGGTGGATATAGGTGGTTTACAGGTGGATATAGGTGGTTTATGGGTGGATATAGGTGGAAATAGGTGGTTTACAGGTGGATATAGGTGGTTTACAGGTGGATATAGGTGGTTTAAAGGTGGATATAGGTGGTTTATGGGTGGATATAGGTGGATATAGGTGGTTTACAGGTGGTTTCAGGTGGATAGAGGTGGTTTACAGGTGGTTTTCAGGCAGTTTCAGGTGGTTTAGAGGTGGTTTACAGGTGGTTTCAGGTGGTTTACAGGTGGTTTCAGGTGGATAGAGGTGGTTACAGGTGGTTTTCAGGCAGTTTCAGGCGGTTTACAGGTGGTTTACAGGTGGTTTCAGGTGGTTTCAGGTGGTTTACAGGTGGTTTTCAGGCAGTTTCAGGCGGTTTACAGGTGGTTTCAGGTGGTTTCAGTTGGTTTCAGGTGGTTTTCAGGTGGTTTACAGGTGGTTTTCAGGCAGTTTCAGGCGGTTTACAGGTGGTTTCAGGTGGTTTTCAGGTGGTTTACAGGTGGTTTTCAGGCAGTTTCAGGCGGTTTAAAGGTGGTTTACAGGTGGTTTCAGTTGGTTTCAGGTGGTTTTCAGGTGGTTTACAGGTGGTTTTCAGGTGGTTTCAGGCGGTTTACAGGTGGTTTCAGGTGGTTTCAGGTGGTTTTCAGGTGGTTTACAGGTGGTTTTCAGGCAGTTTCAGGCGGTTTACAGGTGGTTTCAGGTGGTTTACAGGTGGTTTTCAGGCAGTTTCAGGTGGTTTACAGGTGGTTTCAGGCGGTTTCAGGTGGTTTTCAGACAGTTTCAGATGGTTTACAGGTGGTTTCAGGTGGTTTACAGGTGGATATAGGTGGATATAGGTGGTTTACAGGTGGTTTCAGGTGGTTTTCAGGTGGTTTACAGGTGGTTTTCAGGCAGTTTCAGGTGGTTTACAGGTGGTTTCAGGTGGTTTCAGGTGGTTTTCAGGTGGTTTACAGGTGGTTTTCAGGCAGTTTCAGGCGGTTTACAGGTGGTTTCAGGTGGTTTACAGGTGGTTTACATGTGTTTTCAGGTGGTTTCAGTTGGTTTCCAGATGGTTTTCAGGCGGTTTCAGGCGGTTTACAGGTGGTTTCAGGTGGTTTCAGGTGGTTTACAGGTGGTTTTCAGGCAGTTTCAGGCGGTTTACAGGTGGTTTCAGGTGGTTTACAGGTGGTTTCAGGTGGTTTGCAGATGGTTTTTTTAGGTGGTTTACAGGTGGTTTTCAGGCAGTTTCAGGTGGTTTACAGGTGGTTTCAGGCGGTTTCAGGTGGTTTTCAGACAGTTTCAGATGGTTTACAGGTGGTTTCAGGTGGTTTACAGGTGGATATAGGTGGATATAGGTGGTTTATAGGTGGTTTCAGGTGGTTTCAGGTGGTTTTCAGGTGGTTTTCCGGCAGTTTCAGGCGGTTTACAGGTGGTTTCAGGCGGTTTACAGGTGGTTTCAGGTAGTTTCAGGTGGTTTACAGGTGGTTTACAGGTGGTTTCAGGTGGTTTCAGGTGGTTTACAGGTGGTTTCAGGTGGTTTTCAGGCAGTTTCAGGTGGTTTACAGGTGGTTTCAGGCGGTTTCAGGTGGTTTTCAGGCAGTTTCAGATGGTTTACAGGTGGTTTCAGGTGGTTTACAGGTGGTTTACAGGTGGATATAGGTGGATAAAGGTGGTTTACAGGTGGTTTCAGGTGGTTTTCAGGTGGTTTTCAGGCAGTTTCAGGTGGTTTCAGGTGGTTTTCAGGCAGTTTCAGGTGGTTTACAGGTGGTTTTCAGGTGGTTTCAGGTGGTTTACAGATGGATATACGTGGATATAGGTGGTTTACAGGTGGTTTACAGGTGGTTTTCAGGTGGTTTTCAGGCAGTTTCAGGTGGTTTACAGGTGGTTTCAGGTGGTTTCAGGTGGTTTTCAGGCAGTTTCAGGTGGTTTACAGGTGGTTTTCAGGTGGTTTCAGGTGGTTTACAGGTGGATATACGTGGATATAGGTGGTTTACAGGTGGTTTACAGGTGGTTTTCAGGCAGTTTCAGGTGGATAGAGGTGATGATTTTAGTTCTCAGACGTTCCTCTTTCCGCCAGGTTTCCTTCCAGACAGACATGGAGGTTGGAACCAGGTGTTTGTTAGTATTCCATCTGGGTTCTGTGGTTCCTCAGGGGTCTGAACAACAGCAGCAGCATCATGACTGGATCTGAAGGCCTTTTCCTCCTCACAGACCCAGTCTGTCACCTCCACACTTATTCATGTTCACAGCAGGACAAGAAAAACAGCACTGCTGCACTCCACGTATACAGACACCTACTCCTCTTCCTCCTCCTCCTCAGGTTCAGTTGGCTTTAATGCCATGCTATAAGTCTGTGTGGTGAATGGAAATGACCCTGATGCCTTTACAGACACTCTGCTCCTCTCTCTCCTCCTCTCCTCTCTCTCTCTTCTCTACACTCTCTTCTCCTCTTTTCTCCTCTCCCTCTCTTCTCCTCTCTCTTCTCTCTACACTCTACTCTCTCTTTTCTCCTCTCTCTTCTCTACTCTCTTTTCTCCTCTCTCTCTTCTCCTCTTTTCTCCTCTCTCCTCTCTACTCTCTTTTCTCCTCTCCCTCTCTTCTCCTCCTCTCTGCTCCTCTCTTCAGTCCAGTTTTACTTATATTATCTAAAAAGGACACAGTCTGTTGAACTCTGGGTTATTTTTTTAGTCTGACAGTGCATAATCCACTTCATCTCCAGTGTTTCTGAACTTCTCCTTCATCAGTCAAAGTCAGTGAGTTGAACCAAACTGAAACAGAACCACTGTTTCAGATTCAAAGGTCAGCAGCTCCTTTACATTCACACATTTGATCCAGTCGGTTCTGGTTCTGTTCCAGGCTGAACATGCAGACCCAGCCTCCTCCTCCTCCTCCTCCTCCTCCTCCTCCTCCTCCTCCTCCAGACCTGGGACTCACAGACAGTTTTTCTGTGTAATGCTCATCGTGTCAGGAGGATGCGACTCCGATAGAGTTTTAATGGTCTGCTGTCAATTAGAGGGAACCAGAAAGGAACTATTGGCCCCCGAGGAACGAGGATTTGGACCAGGAGACGCAGAGATTAGACTGGAAGGAAGAAAACAGGCTGGAGATGAGGAGGTGACGTCAGAGTGCTTCATCCATAGGAGACGACAGACAGCAGATCAGGTCCATATGAGAACCTGCAGGATCCAGGAGGCATTGATTAAACACATGTTCCACTGCTGTTCATCACATTGGACCTATTTAACATTTAACCTGGAACCAAAAATAATAATGAATATGAACCAATGTTATATGACAGGAGGAACAAAAAACACTAATACAATTTATATGTAGAATATTGAAAAAAAAAAACAAAGAAACATGGCATTTTCGTCATATTATTAATTAATGTATTCACTTTTAATTCATTATCTTGTTTATTCTCTTCATTGTTTTCTTAATTTTTGCTCATTTTGACGATTACTTCCCCCAAATTTTTCATAATTTTATTTATTTTGTTCATTATTTTATTTACTTTCGTTCATTTTCTCCATTATTTTTAAACTGCTGCTTATTTTAATCATTTCCTGTTTTATTTTTATTATATTTATTAATTTTCTTCATTTTATTGAACATTTGACCTAAAACCAAAAATCGTAATGCATCTGAACTAATGTTATATGACAGGAGGAGGAAAAAAAAATAAATAAATAAAAAAAAAAAAAAATATATATATATATATATATATATATATTACAATTTATATGTAGAATATTGAAATAAAAGTGTTTTTTGCATCCAAAATATGGTTTATGTCGATTCCAAACATGGGATTTAGAGGGTTAAAATCTGTCAGTTATGCAGTATTTGGTCACATGGTCCACAGGTCACATGTTCTGAGCCCTCTGACATTCAATAAAAGCCTGTTTAAAAGACATAAACACGAACATCAGCTCCTGGTAAAAACACTGACATGTCGACTGTCCTTTTCTGCCCACGCTCACTTAGACCAGGTCTGTCCAACGTCCACTTTGATTGGTCCACAGTCACATGGGGCTCAGAGGAGGTTTGGATTGGGCGCGTCCCTTTAACCGACGCTACACACGGATGATTACGAGGACACAAACATTGGTATCTGTGTCCCAAACACCAGCATCAACATACCACAGCCTCCATCTGTTAACAGAATGGACATGTTTCTGAGGACGCCCTGGCACTGGGTGTGTGTGTGTGTGTGTGTGTGTGTGTGTGTGTGTGTAACAGAGACAAACACAATTTGTAACAAATGTGTCTCCATTTCCAAAGGTCTGCTCAGCGCCTGGTCCATGTCTCCGCTGTCTGTCTTCATGGACGCCACTGGAATTGGATTTTCACTGATTATTTTGTGGGTTTTGTCCTTTTCTTTGACCAGACGGGGGGGTGGGGGTGTGGGGGGGTCCATGCGGGTCACAGATCAAACTCAGATCCACTTTTATTTACACTGATGGGACGGTCCATCATCTCTGGGACGTGACTAATTCCAGATGATGACAATGGAACTATAGGTGTGTCAATCAGACGGCAGCAGGACGTGAGCGCTGTGACTCTGACAGAGACAATGGAGCCTGTTACCACGACAACCATTTCACATCAGGTTCAGTCTGTGGTCGACAACCACACACCTGCACCATATGGGTACTGACTAATTACTGAAACACAGCTTTTCTACATGAACATGGAACACCTTCTACCACTGGGACGAGGTTTGGAGCTTTTACTGGAGAAGTTTGACACTTTTACTGGTTTGACCTTTGACCTACAGACAAACCAACATTTATGATCAACATAAACATGAACATCTACAACCAAAGTAGAACCATCACATGCTTCTATTCCACTGTAACATGTTTAAATAAAGACTAGATCAGTTAAAAGAAGAGATGAGAAGAATTAGTGTTATCAGAGCGGTGTTTATCGGACCGGTGGTGATTGGACTGACAGAATCAACTGTGTTCCGCCGCCGTGTGTTTCAGCCCCTCCCCCTTCCTCAGCCCCTCCCCCTTCCTGGTCTGGATGGATGGAAGCTCTGAGCTGTCATGTATATAGAACCGTAGAACCGTCTGACTGTGCAGTGGGTTCTGCAGACAGACCTGGTGGATCCCTCCATGTCTGTTCCATTCCTCTTTAACAGTGGTAATTATCGACTTATTGATGTACACCGTTATTAGAATCCTGGTCCACTCCACACAGAACCTGTGACCTGGCCCGGTGCAGGTTCTTCTGTCTAACTGCGGTTCCTTCAGACTGTACTGCCGACCTTTGTGTTTTTCTTCTATCTGACAGAGCAGTTTCCTCTTGTGCGGTGATACCATCAGACACTGTTACAGTTAGAAATGGAATCCTGCAGCGCAGACCCAGTCCAGGCTGATGTTTGAACAGGTCTGATGACAGAAAGCACATGATTTAATTATCTGATATTAGTATCTAAATACACAGGACTGAATTATCTGATATTAGTATCTACACATGCTCAAACTCAACCTGCTTTAGAAGCTGCAGTTTCACACTGAACTGGGAAACGAAACCAGGGAAACCTGATACCAGCACAAGAACATCAACTTTAACTCCAGGACGCAGATCCACATGAACCTGTTCAACCCTGGTCAAGTCCAGTCTAGTCTAGTCCGGTCCGGTCCAGAACACAAACCAGTGGAGGAGCACCAACAGGAGGAGATCCAGTCAATGGAAACCAAACAGCAACAGAAAAAACAAATAAGGAACAAGAAACAACTAAAACAATCAGTAAATACAGAAAATGTACAAAATCACCAATCATATGAACCAAAACAGACCACAAAAAACTTAAGAAAATGAACAAAAACTGAACAGAAAATGGAAAATGAAGAAGAATCTGAACAAAAATAAACATGAACATGTAAAAAATAACTCGAATCACTGAGAAAATGAACAAAAGAATGTATTTTCTCCAGGACTTATCTTTATCTGCTGTGAGGGTGAGTTTGTGAAAGGCTTTGTGCTCCTTCACAGATACTATGATGATTGGCTGAAGCTCTTAAACCCCGCCCCCTTCACCTGTTTTTGGGATAATTTTCATTCATTTTTAACGTTGAATCTGTTCATTAGTGGTTGTTTTTATGTCCTCCAGACTAAACCCTCCAGCCTCGGTCTGAACCGTGGTTTGTCCAATCAGAGGTCCTGTTCTGTTCTGGACTGACCTCAACCTGGACTGGAGGCCTGGACCCGAGGCCTGGACCCGACTCGGCCCAGGTTCGGTCTGTCCATGTGGACCTTCTACCCACTGACGTCCCACTCGTCCTATTGTAAAATGAGTAAACCGTCAGCTGTTAGTGTGGACGTTGTGGACGGCGGTACGGCACCTCCATCCTGCGTTGCCATGGTGACGTCTTGCGTCTCCGCCGCACCCCTAATCACGTCCCCGGTGGACTATATGAAAGCCTGTCCCTGCCTCGTCTCCGTCCTTTTGGATGTGTCTGTACGGTGGTTCTGGGCTGGTTCTAAACGCTCCGGTCTGTCTGCGGGTGTTTCTGTCTGCACTCATTCTGTTTTCATCCATCACTCCTTTACTGTTTTATTCCTTTTACACCAGCACCCCCCCTCCCAGCCCTCCCAGCGCCCCCCTCCCTCCTCCATCCAGGCTTGGCTCCATCTCTATCATTTTCTTCTCTGCTTCAGCGTCTCACTCTCCAATTTGGTCCAATTTGTCCTTTTCTTGTTTGCTTTACTGTTGTTTTTCTACAGTACTTTCACTGCATCTGTCGTCTCACGTCCACCTGAACCAGAACCAGAACCAGAACCTGAAACTGAACCTAAACCTGAACCTGAACCTAAAAAAAATTAACCTGAACCTGAACCAGAACCTGAAACTGAAACTGAACCTGAACCTGAACCTGAACCTAAACCTGAACCTGAACCTAAAAAAAATTAACCTGAACCTGAACCAGAACCTGAAACTGAAACTGAACCTGAACCTGAACCTAAAAAAAATTAACCTGAACCTAAACCTGAACCAGAACCTGAACCTGAACCTCCTTCAGGTCCACCATCGAACTGGTCTTTGTTCCTTTAAGCTGAAATGAACTGAATGTTGTTGATCAGTGATCAAACAGGTGTCATTTAAAGGATGGAACGCCTCAGTTCCAGGAACAGACTGTAGTCACTGAAGCATCAGAGAGGAAACAGCAGAGAAGAAGTCTGTACAAACAACTGAAACAGACTGAAACAGAAACAGACTGAAACACAGACTGAAATTGGCCTGAAACACAGACTGAAACTGACCTGAAACACACACTGAAACTGATCTGAAACGGAAACAGACTGAAACACAGACTGAAACTGACCTGAAACACAGACTGAAACAAACTGAAGCACACACTGAAACTGACCTGAAACACAGACTGAAACATTCTGAAACAGACTGAAACACAGATTGAAACAAACAGAAACCAGCTGAAACGGCCTGAAACTGATCTGAAACACAGACTGAAACGAACTGAAACAGACTGAAATGACCTGACACAGACCGAAACTGACCCGAAACCAACTGAAACAGACCATTTTGTCTTAATTTGCCAGTCTAAGTTGAGAGAGAAAGGAAACGGGAAAGAGAATATGGTGTAAAAACAACAGGTTCACATCAGTTCAGAAATGTTTAACAGCAGACCAACTGTAAGCATCACAAAACACAAAAACAATGTAAAGACTAGGGATGCACCGATACGAGTATCGGCATCGGCTCCGATACTCAGTGTGCGTACTCGTACTCATAAAAGACATCCGATACAAATGCACAGATACCACTTACGGCCGTGTGACATTCCCAGTTCAGTGCAGCAGGTGGAATAATGTGTGTGGAGTGTGAAGAGTGTGGAGATTTTTCAAAATAAATGACGGTGATAAAAGTAATGCTGGTTGTAAGTAACGTTAAAGACACAGACAGATACGGACGCAGCGTTCTGTCTGTTCTCTGCGTACATTCCATCCGTTTACCAGGTGCTCGCGGATGCATAAACAGAATGAGAATACCAGTGGGTGTATGTAGCGGTGCGGACCGCCGCCAGCGGAAGTGAAAATGAAACTTATCGCTCAATCATCTTTTCTCTTCCTGCTGAAGCGTCGCTTTTAAACCTTATCAGCAAAAACGGTGCAACATTAGTATCACATTAGTGTTGCTTCTGTCGTCTCCATGTTTGTTATTACTGACTTTCTTCTTCTTCTCCTCAAAAAACTTTCCTCTTCTTCGTGGTATTTGTCCAGTATGGTTAATTCAGAGCGGCGCCCCCTGGTGGATTAATTGACAAACGCTCATTCCAACACATTAAATGTCAGTAGCAGCACTTTGTTCCAGTCAGACTAATGACAACGACAATAAAGCACATTTACAAAAGGAACTAACAACTGGAATGGGATTATTAAGTACTCGTATCGGTACTCGGTATCGGCAAGTACTCAAATGTAAGTACTCGTACTCATACTCGGTCTGGAAAAAAGTGGTATCGGTGCATCCCTAGTAAAGACACAAGATACAAACATGACTTCAAAGAGGAACAACACCTAAACATCATGTCAATTATTCCATACAGACAAAAACATGAAGCCAAACCCAGGACACGCTTCAGCTCCAACCTCAAATCTATTCCGGTGTAGAGCAGAAAAACGAAGCTTTTCCACAGTTCTGTACAGACACCACCATAAAAGAGTTGGATGTCCCAGTGGAAGGACGTCCAGACTGTAGAACCACACACTGAAGTCTGAGGAACACTCCTAAAAACCTCAGAGAACAACAGAACAGAAACAAAAGCATGAAAAGGACATGAAAGATGCAACAAAAGGAAAAGAGGAGAGGAAGACCATAGAGAAGACGAAGTAGACAAAAAGACGAAGATGGAAAAGATCAAAGAAAGAGTCAAAGACGCAACGAGGTACATGAGGACAGAAACACATGGACGGAACATGAAGACATAAACACATGGACATGGACGGAACATGAAGACATAAACACATGGACGAGGACGGAACATGAAGACATAAACACATGGACGAGGACGGAACATGAAGACATAAACACATGGACGAGGACGGAACATGAAGACATAAACACAGGGACGAGGACGGAACATGAAGACATAGACAGATGGATGAGGACATGTGATTGGCAGTCCAGTGTAAACCAGTCCAGGTTTGGGGTTTGTCCTGTCCTCTGATGTCCGTCTAGTGTCCTCTGGCGTCCGTCCAGTCCTTTTCTACATTTGTTCTGCTGTTTGAAAACCAATCCAACCAAACAAATGATGTGAGTTGTTTTGGTCTGGTGTGAAATGGAGTCTGTTAAAGGAACCCAAAGTCATTTCAGCAGATTCACAGAGCGGTACAAGGAAACAAACAGGGTCTGGAGGACACCACCAAGTCCACAAAATCAACTGGTCCTGGAGGACAGACCAGGGACAAGAGGTCAGAGGTCAGAGGTCAGCAACAACAACACCACAAAGTACCCAAAGTGTTAGATACAAAGGTAAGAGTACAAGATATGATAAAAGTAGTAAAAATATATAGATGTAGAAGATAAGACCGACTACAAATGATAAAAACAGATACAATTAGACTAGACCAGACTAGACTAGATTAGATTAGATTAGACTAGATTAGACTAGACTAGATTATATTAGACCAGACTAGACTAGATTAGATTAGACTTGACTAGATTAGACTAGACTAGATTAGATTAGATTAGATTAGATTAGGTTAGATTAGATTAGACTAGATTAGACTAGACTAGATTAGACCAGACTAGACTAGACTAGATTAGATTAGATTAGATCAGATTAGATTAGACTAATAAAATAATGGGAAAATGGGAACTTTTGTTTTGTTTGGTATCGGTATCTGTTCCCAGAAGCAGAAGTTCTGGGTTATGGGTCATTGGTTGTAAAAACCCATGTGGGGCATCCCTTAAATAGCAGATAGCTGTGACCCAGCAGACGTGGACCTTCAGCACCTCCTCTTACAGTTCCAGCAGACGTGGACCTTCAGCCCCTCCTCTTACAGTTCCAGCAGACGTGGACCTTCAGCCCCTCCTCTTACAGTTCCAGCACACGTGGACCTTCAGCCCCTCCTCTTACAGTTCCAGCAGACGTGGACCTTCAGCACCTCCTCTTACAGTTCCAGCAGACATGGACCTTCAGCCCCTCCTCTTACAGTTCCAGCACACGTGGACCTTCAGCCCCTCCTCTTACAGTTCCAGCAGACGTGGACCTTCAGCACCTCCTCTTACAGTTCCAGCAGACATGGACCTTCAGCCCCTCCTCTTACAGTTCCAGCAGACGTGGACCTTCAGCCCCTCCTCTTACAATTCCAGCAGATGGTGCAGGCCTTTGTTTGAGTCTTTCACTGACATGGAGTCAAATAGTGGGTGGTGGTGGTGCATCTGTTCTGGTTTCTAACACCGTCCTCATCCATCTCCTCCACATGTGGACATGTGTTCAGATCCAGTCCAGATGGACGAAGCATATGTTCCAGCGTCTGTACTGTCATGTCTGTCCTCATTATCGCTGTGGAAATTAAACTGTCAGCTCATGTCCAGTCAAACGCTGAACATACGTGGTTTGGACTGATCCCATGTTCATGCTCACATGGACCAGATCTAACCAGTCTACAGCAGAGTCTGAATTCAAGTTCCACCCATCAGTTATCAAACAGGCTCTGTTTTACAGAACAACTTACACAATGTCAGTATCACCTGAAGATAAATACAGATACTACCACTTCCACCCCTCCCCCTCAGCCAATGCAGACCTCTACCCTAATGTGTTCTAGACCAATAGAAAGAACCCAACCTCCGATACAGATGCTGTTTGGATGTTGTCATTAAATGGTTCTGGAGTCCCTGTCGTCTGAATGACAGTAAATGAAAACTGTGTCACCACAGACTCAACCGTCTACAAAGGGTTAAAGACATCAACGGTTATTTCATTGTCTGTTTCTGTGATGAATGAGAACTTCTTAAACTATAATCAGTTTCCCAGACGTGGATTAATCCTCGTCTGAGACTACACAAGGTTTTCAGATCTGTATTGACATGAGTTTCTGCTCGAACACGAGCTGTAATCCTGAGAAACTGAGTCTGTAAGGAATAAAACTCACATGAATGTTTTAGACCAAAGTGGCCAACATACGGCCCACAGACCAAAACAGGCCCTCTAAAGGCTCCAGTACAGCCCACGGACCAAAACAGGCCCACTGAAGGCTCCAGTCCAGCCCACGGACCAAAACAGGCCCACTGAAGGCTCCAGTACAGCCCACGGACCAAAACAGGCCCACTAAAGCCCCCATCTGGTCCACTAAAGGCTCCAGTCCGGCCCACTCAAATCTCAGATTTAAAATTTTTGATCATGTTTTGTTCTTCTTACTTATTTTATTCCTATTTGTTCTTTTTTTGTTGTTTTTTGCTTATTTCTGTTCTTCCTGTTGACATTTTGCCCATTTTTGACATCGTTTATATTTTATATTATTATTTCATAGACCCACATGTTTGAAATGACAAATGTGAAAAACCTGACGTTTCTATCGAAAAACTAGTCCAATTTCACCAATATTCCAACATATTCTGTTCTTCAAGTTCTACTTAAATTCTGTTCCTGGTCTGGTCCACTGGGCTCAGACTGGGCTGGATGTGGAACCTGAACTCAAATGTGTTTGTGGTGGAAGTGAACGTCCTTCCTACTGTAGTGAATCCAACCTTCAGACTGTATTCAGACTGATAAAAGGGTCCAGTTAAAGCAGCGTTCTGGTCCCAGTCTGACGCTGGTTTCCTGACACTGGGACTGCAGCTCACTGTTGTATCCATGTGGGTTTTGGTTCTTTGGTTCTAGTAGAATCCCAGTGCTTCAGACGCTGCTGTGTTCCCTCCGTGGGCCTGGAAGTGGGCTTGTTCCACTGGGACCGTCGCCTCCACAGCTTTTATTTGACGCTCTTCTATCTCCGTCTTCCTGCCGTTTTAATTCCTCTGATTCATCCTGGTCTTTTCTCTCAGGGTCTGGTTTCCACATCTTTTATCATTTCTCTCCTCCTCTACCTTCCTTCCTCCATCCTCTGGTTCTGCTTCAGTCCTTCCTGAACATCTGACTCATTGGTTGATTGAAAATATTTCAGGTTTTGTCGACTTCAACTTGTATGAAATGAACCTCAACAACAGACTAATAAAATACACTCAGACTAATGTTCCATTAGTCCAGTGTTGGTCAAACTGGGGGGGGGGGGGGGGGGTCCTAGGGGAGGGGGGGTCATGGATCAGTCCTGGGTGTTTTTTTGTTCTTCAGGTTGCAACATGTATCAGGTGGAACTAATGTTTGATGGTTGGATTCACCCTGGACTCATTTTACGGACGGACACCAAACCAATCTACTGCCATGGGGATCTGTCACTAGACTAGACAAAGAGTTTAGGTTTGGACAACGGACAAGGACTGGACTGGAAAAGACACATGGACAGTAGGGGTGTAAGAAAATACCGGTTCTGTAATATATCGTGATATTTCATTTCACAATACTGTATTGATATTAATAAGTACTGTATCGATATTTTTAGGTATTTATTCAAATGCAGATATTGTGGAGGTTCTTTTTTTTTTTTTTCTTTATATTTTATTTTATTTATTATTATTTCACACTCTTTTATTCAATAATGTTAGTTCCTTTGTTTGGATTGAACTCAAATCCTGTTCTGATGTTAGTTGTGAACTAATAGAATCTGAACATTTGAACAGGATCTGAAACTGGAATGTCTGTAAAACAGAATTTCAGTTTGAACGCAGGAACATTTTGTGATAGAACATTAGATCCTGTTAGGATCAAATAAAAATGTGTTTAGTATTTGTGCAGATTTCTGGTGTAATTCGATTTTTCAAGGAAAAAATCCTTTTTTAAAAAGAAACAAACAAAAAATTGCCTTTTTAACAGTATCATGATATATCGTGATCTATCGTATCGTGATTCTAGTATTGTGATTTGTATCGCATCGCCAGATTCTTGCCGATACACACCCCTAATGGACACACGTTTGTGTTTTGGACCAGTTTGGACTTGAATGTTCTCAGATGTCCAATGGAAGCGGGCTCATTGACCCACTGATATTTGTCACATGTTCATCTGTGGAACCAACATGTGCGTGTTGGTCTAACAAAAAGTAACTGTATTCTCAGAGTTGGAGATAATTGGACATTTATTATTTTTATTTGGACAAATATTGTCTCAGAGCAGTCTGGTCGAGCTTATTTATATTATTCAAACAAAAATCTAACATATTTTTAATTTGAACAAAAAATTACTCAAGGAAAAGCAAAACGCATTGATACAATATTGATGTTTCTGTCAATAACAGTTAGAATTGAACCCTGGTCTAAACCTCTGCATCTGAGGACAGAAGGTTTTCTGTCCACTTTAAATAGGTCACTCCCCCCCCCCTCCTCCTCCCTGTGTTCTGTGGTGTAATACCAGTCCTAGATGGATGAGTCTATTTGCTGGCTTCTGTTTTAATGGTTAAACTCTTCCATATGTCGTCCTCCGTTAACGACCACCACAGGAGCTGGACGTTAACGACACTCAAACCTCCACACCAACACAGGAACTCACTGGAGAACATTCCAGCGTAGTTTGGAGCGCTACGTCCCCTGTGCCCCGCCCCCCAGGGTAACACTGTCCTCTGATTGGACAGATGATCCAACAGGAGCATTTACAGGCGGGTCCTTCAGCTTTCAGAGGTCGATATGTTTGGAAATGATTCACCTCAGCTTATTTAGCCTTTTCCTCTAATAATACTGAGGACTGTGGGTAATATAGTGACTCAAGTGTATGTGTGACATGTATTTTCCGCCACAGTTCACTGTCTTTAGTCCCTTTTCCATTGAATCTCAAATTACCAGAATATAACTTGTCCATATAAATGTGTGTAATGGAAAAAAACAACAATTTCACCAAAACAACCTGATGCAGTAAATGTCCAGGTCCATAAATTGGGACCAGTTCATGTGCAGCTGAACCGGATCAGAACCAGCCCAGCAGGGCCTGAAACCATCAGCCTCAGCCTGTCCTTTTTAGGACACCATCAGTGTCCTAAAAACAGGAGGGGGGGGTTACCCATAAACCCCTCCCCTCCTGTTTATGTGTGGGGGTGTATCCGGTGAGTTTTTACTCATAAACCCCTCCCTCCTGCTTATGTGTAGGGATACACCCTGGGGGGTGCTGCTTTGTCCCCATAAACCCCTCCCTCCTGTTTATTTGTGGGGGTGTACCCAGTGTGTTTTGTCCCCATAAAGCCCTCCCTCCTGTTTATTTGTGAGGGTGTACCCAGTGTTTTGTCCCCATAAAGCCCTCCCTCCTGTTTATTTGTGAGGGTGTACCCAGTGTGTTTTGTCCCCATAAAGCCCTCCCTCCTGTTTATTTGTGGGGGTGTACCCAGTGTGTTTTGTCCCCATAAAGCCCTCCCTCCTGTTTATTTGTGGGGGTAGACCCCGGGGGGCGTTGTTTTGTCCCCATAAACCCCTTTAGGGTCCATGTGGGTCCTGTGGCAGCTCTCAGAGCTCATCAACAGCTTCGTTTCATACCGTCTCCGTCTCATTCCACCCAGTGTCACTAACTCCCATCTGCTTCTAAACCCAGAAAATTATGTTTGGCATGTGAGCGGGTTTAATTCTGACCACTGTTGCTAAGCAACAACAAAAAATGGACATCACCTTGTGAGGTTTTTCTTCTTTGGATGTGATTTCAACAAGTGAAACATGCTGGAAAGTGAATAAAAGCCTGAACATTCTAATTAATTCTGGACTTGTTCTGATCCAAGTGGAACCAGACGTTTATGTGAGTGTCTGATTCAGACCCAGGTGAGGCTGTTGGCTTTGACACACGTGATAATGAGTCTAATCACCATGGATGATTCTCTGATGGTTCTCTGAAAGAACAGAACAAACAGGTTCTAAAATGAGTTGATTTAACTCATCATCAGAATATGGACCTGGACAATGTGGACAAATCTACCACAATACAAATATAGATATAGAACATAATAATAATAATAATAATAATAATTTTTATTTATGTAGCCCCTTTAAAACCTGAGTTTACAAAGTGCTTTGACAGAATAACTCATGTAGAATAGAATGTGTGTTTACTGTCACTGCTATCAGATCAATGTAAATCAGTTTATCAACAGATGAAAATATAAAAACAAAGACTGTTTATAAAACTATCACAAAAAACTAGACTGGAAAATACTGACAACATACAAAACTACAAAGAAACACTGAAAAGCCCAAACTCTGCCAACTCTGAACCACAGATAGAAGAATATAAACAACATATAAAGGATATATACGAGGTCCAGTTAAACAAACCAGGTGCATGTGACATGTCCTAATAATAATCTTACAGTGTTTATATCTGTTTATATGATGAATATGTCTGTTTATATGATTGGACTAAATTACCCTGTGCACTTTATTTAGATTCTTTTACTTCTGAGCCGATACTGGTGTCGAATAATAATAATAATGACAATAATAATAATAATAATAATAATAATGATGATAATAATAATAATAATAATAATAATAATAATGAAGTGTTTGAATACGAGGGGTCCATCTGTTCATCATGTGACTTGGTTCTGGTACTGGACTCGTGTGATGTGATTGTTTGTGAAATTCGTCGTGTTTGTTTACACTCAGGTGCAGATGTCACCACTGTGGGAGGAGTTAGGGCGTTACCTTTGGTGTGAAGTGTTTGGTGTGAAGTGGTTTTTACTGAGTTTAAGTTCAGTGTGTCTTTCATCAGTTTTCCTGTAGCTGACTTAAGGCGGCCATACACTGTGCGATTATTTCGATCGTTGCACGCAGCTCCATCTCAAACTGTGCGAATCAGTCGTACAGTCAGACTCACGATTCCTGTTCTCACACTGCACGGACCGACGCTCGTATGCGACCTGACTGCTCACACTGTAGGACCGTACACCACAGGACGCACAACACGTTTGAGTGTTGTATCCGGAAATACAACGTTAAAACACCAAGGAATCCGTAAAAGTGCATAGACGATTGTGTATTGGCGTGAGTCACGAAATGGTAGTGCTAAACAAAACCAACGAGCTGCTTTGGTAATATGTGCCATTATCTGTGAGGAATGAAAAAAGAAGAAAAGACAACGATGTGTTTGGTGCAGGAATTGGTTGTCCAGACGTGGACAGTATGGGCTGTCAATCCTTCAGCAGGAACTAGAGGTAAGCTGCAACAGCTAAACTGCACTAGGACAACAGCCAGCTACTGTCAGCTTGTACGCCACTGTACGCGTCTGTGTTCGCGCATGCACAGTGTGAGAATTTGAGGCACATCGGTTCGTGGCACTGCTTTGACAGTACGATACACTCACGAGGAGCGAGCAGGATTTCAAACAGCTCCGTTTTCCTTGCGAACACACGATTGCTGGTCGTGAGGTGGTCGTGATGTGCTAATCGCTTCTCTTTACCCCATGTACACTGCACGAAGCACCACACACGATTAGAGGCACATCTGGCCCGATCCCAGAAAGAGTCGCACGAGTGAGAAATCGTCTCTAAACTCGCAGTGTAAGGCCGCCTTAAATCCAACTTTAAAGTGGTTTCATTTGTTCTCGTTTCACCTCCAAACTCAGACACTGAGGCAGTTCCAGTTCACTGTCAAACACTTATTAGAATAAACCTGAGAACATCAAGTGGGACTGATCCTCCTGTAGAACCCACACAAATGGTTCTGTTTATTTATATAAACTAAAGTACCAGATGTGGTTCCTTAAAGTGTTCTGTTTAAACTGTTTGCATCTTGTCATCTCTTTTAATTTCTTTTCATCTTTTAAGTCATTTATTCCTTTGCATGTTTCCATTTTGTCCCACATTATATCTTCTCATGAATTTTTTTTTTGTTTTTTGTTTTTGTTTTTTTTTTTAATTGTTTTTGTTTTCTTTTAGATTTTTGTGTTTTTGCATCTTTTGTCTTCATTCTATTGTCTTATTTTCCTCATTTCATCTTTATGTTCTAAGTTTTTCCATCCTTTATCTTCAGTTTTGTTTTGTTCAGTCGTACATTTGTGTTTTTCTATCCTTTATCTTCAGTTTTGTTTTGTTCAGTCGTACATTTGTGTTTTTCTATCTTTTATCTTCAGTTTTGTTTTGTTTAGTGGAACATTTGTGTTTTTCTATCTTTTATCTTCAGTTTTGTTTTGTTTAGTGGAACATTTGTGTTTTTCTATCTTTTATCTTCAGTTTTGTTTTGTTTAGTGGAACATTTGTGTTTTTCTATCTTTTATCTTCAGTTTTGTTTTGTTCAGTCGTACATTTGTGTTTTTCTATCTTTTATCTTCAGTTTTGTTTTGTTTAGTGGAACATTTGTGTTTTTCTATCTTTTATCTTCAGTTTTGTTTTGTTTAGTGGAACATTTGTGTTTTTCTATCTTTTATCTTCAGTTTTCATGCCTTACTTTGGTCTTTTCTGCTGTTGTATTGTCTATTTTATCGTCTGCTTTTTCATTTTCATTATCTTTTACACCATTTGTCTTGTTTTGTCTTTCTGCATGTTTTGTTTTCATTTTATGTTTTGTGTTTTTACATTGTTTTTGTGTCTTTTAAATGTTTCTCTTCTTATGTCTCTTACACTATTATTGTCTTATTTAATCTGTTTTCATTGTTTTTTACACTATGTTTTGCATTATTTCTCACGTCTTCACATCTTTTCTGCTGATTTCTTCGAATTGCATCTTTTCACCTTTTTGCATGTTTTCATTTTGTTGTGTCTTTTGCCATTTTCTGTTTCATCATCCTTCAGACTGTCTCGTTTGGACTTTTAGCTTCATCTTTTTCTTCATTTTGTTTCATCTTTCACACCATTGTTGTGTTGTTGAATCAGTTTAATTTTCATTGTCTTTTACACTGGTTTTGTCTTGTTTCATCTGTGTGTGTATACATATATATATATATATATATATATATATATATATATATATATATATATATATATACACAGGGTGGGGAAGCAAAATTTACAATATTTTGAGGCAGGGATTGAAAGACAGTGTATGACCAATTAGTTTATTGAAAGTCATAAGAATTTGTTTGCCACAAGAAAATGTCCATAATAGAAAATGTTTTTATTCTATGTGTCCTCCTTCTTTCTCAATAACTGCCTTCACACGCTTCCTGAAACTTGCGCAAGTGTTCCTCAAATATTGGGGTGACAACTTCTCCCATTCTTCTTTAATAGTATCTTCCAGACTTTCTGGTAATAGTTTTGCTCATAGTCATTCTCTTCTTTCCATTATAAACAGTCTTTATGGACACTCCAACTATTTTTGAAATCTCCTTTGGTGTGACGAGTGCATTCAGCAAATCACACACTCTTTGACGTTTGCTTTCCTGATTACTCATATGGGCAAAAGTTTCTGAAAAGGTATGGATAATAGTGTTAGGTATGATTATGACATCAGTATATGTTTGGGTTCAAAACAACTGACGTAGTGTCTGCTGAGAAAAAACAACTAAATGTTCATTGTAAATTTTGCTTCCCCATCCTGTGTGTATATATACATATATATATATATATATACATACATATATATATGTGTGTGTGTGTGTGTGTGTGTGTGTAAACTATGGGACGTGTTTCAGTTTTGGTTGTAGACCCATACAGGAGGAAGCTGCTGTGTGCATGCTTTGATCCTTTAACTCTTCTATCATCCAACCTCCTTCACATCCATGTTATCTGTGACTTCAGTAAAAGCTGCTGTACATGTGGAACTTCAGACCTCTGTTCTTCATCTGAACTGTTTGCTCTTGATAAAAATTATTAATAATGTCATTTCCAGCGGTGTGTCATCACAGACTGAGACCTGAACAGAGTAATAAAGACAGAACAGGACGACAACTGATGGAAACTGATAGAGCATTGGGGGGGGGGGGGGGGGGGGGGGGGGGCTTATCCTCGCTGTGAGGGGGCCAATTTCACAAGAAATGGACGAGGGGGGTGGGGGTGGGGGCAGGTGAGCACACACTTCAGTGGAATAAATGAGTCCCTCTTAGGAGTGTGAGTAGAAGCGACGCCTCAGATCCATTTGACTATTGAGAGGCGTCTAAGAGGAACCCAGTGATTAGCATCAAAGTCTGGATCAGCTGACTCAATGATAATGGGCCGCTCCAGTCCAGGGATAATGTGTTGGGAGCGTCTGCTGCTTTCACGGAAGTAGACGAGTATAATCAGAGCCAGGCCTGAAGAAGCTCCTCTGACTTTAAAACCAGCCCTGGACCCGACACCACGCCTCATCAAACAAAAGGTACAACGACCTGATGGATGACAACCAATACTCATTATATAACTGCATCGTTAAGGCTCAGAGAGACCCAGGCCACACACATATATAAATATATATATATGAATATACATACATTTAGATCATATTTACACATAGCATACAACTGTCTTTAACTGAAAAAACAGTAAAACTGAATAAAATCACAGCAGTAGAACAATCCAAAACAGAACTAAGACCACATTAAACCAAAGTCTACTTCAATGTCATTAATTAAACTTTATCATTTTTCAAACACACTCCTTTTTTAGCTTCAAAACTGTAGTTTATGAAACTGTTTACAAAATGTAGAAAAGAGATATATTATCTACATTAAACATTCTATCATCAGAACAGGTTTAGATCTTCTGTCTGGTTTAATAACACACACACGCACAGATACACGCACAGATGCACACGCAAAGACACACACACACACACACACACACACACACACACGGCAGCTGTGGCTCAGCCGGTAGAGCAGGTCGTCCAATAACCGAAGGGTCAGTAGTTTGAATCCTGGCTCTGACTGTCCACATGTCAAAGTGTCCTTGGGTAAGACACTGAACCCTCCCTGTCTCCCAGTAGGACCAGTGCCTTTCATGGCTGCCCACTGGTGTGTGAACAGGTGAATGTGAGGCTTTGTAAAGAGCTCTGGGCACCATGAAAGTGTGGAACATGCAGTATATAAGTGCAGTCCGTATTGGACAGATATTTGAACATCCATGACACAGCCCAGATGGTGCTCTACAGGATTATGTGGTCCATGTGGTTCTGTATATTTCCTCTCCTCTCAGTCTGGATGTAGAGGTGTGGGCTTTTTCCTGGATAAATAAACAGTAAATAAATGAGCTGCAGATGCAGACAGACCGAAGCCAAATCCTGAAGGATGAGATGAAACATGCACAGCAGCTTCACTGAAGATTCACTGACATTTAACCCTTTATTTTATTATGTGGGACTCAGAGTTCAACGTCCTATTGGGACAAATAGTGTCTTATTTCACACTTTTTCACTTCATATATATATACAGTACAGGCCAAAAGTTTGGACACACCTTCTCATTCTTTGCATTTTCTTTATTTTCATGACTATTTACATTGTAGATTCTCACTGAAGGCATCAAAACTATGAATGAACACATGTGGAATTATGTACTTAACAAAAAAGTGTGAAATAACTGAAAACATCTCTTATATTCTAGTTTCTTCAAAGTATCCACCCTTAGCTCTGATGACTGCCTTGCACACTCTTGGCATTCTCTTGATGAGCTTCCAGAGGTAGTCACCTGAAATGGTTTCCTAACAGTCTTGAAGAAGTTCCCACAGATGCTTAGCACTTGTTGGCCCTTTTGCCTTCACTCTGCGGTCCAGCTCACCCCAAACCATCTCGATCGGGTTCAGGTCCGGTGACTGTGGAGGCCAGGTCATCTGGCGCAGCACTCCATCACTCTCCTTCTTGGTCAGATATCCCTCACACAGCCTGGAGGTGTGTTTGGGGTCATTGTCCTGTTGAAACATAAATGATGGTCCAACTAAACGCAGACCGGATGGAATGGCATGTCACTTCAGGATGCTGTGGTAGCCATGCTGATTCAGGTTGCCTTCAATCTTGAATAAATCCCCAACAGCGTCACCAGCAAAGCACCCCCACACCATCACACCTCCCCCTCCATGCTTCACGGTGGGAACCAGGCATGTAGCATCCATTCGTTCACCTTTTCTGCGTCGCACAAAGACACGGCGGTTGGATCCAAAGATCTCAAATTTGGACTCATCAGACCAAAGCAGAGATTTCCACTGGTCTAATGTCCATTCCTTGGGTTTCTTGGCCCAAATAAATCTCTTCTGTTTGTTGCCTCTCCTGAGCAGTGGTTTCCTAGCAGCTGTTTGACCATGAAGGCCTGATTCACGCAGTCTCCTCTTAACAGTTGTTGTAGAGATGTGTCTGCTGCTAGAGCTCTGTGTGGTATTCATCTGGTCTCTAATCTGAGCTGCTGTTAATTTGAGATTTCTGAGGCTGGTGACTCAGATGAACTTATCTTCAGCATCAGAGGTGACTCTTGGTCTTCCTTTCCTGGGGCGGGTCCTCATGTGAGCCAGTTTCATTGGAGCGCTTGATGGTTTTTGCGACTGCACTTGGGGACACATTCAAAGTTTTTGAAATTTTCTAGACTGACTGACCTTCATTTCTTAAAGTAATGATGGCCACTCGTTTGTCTTTACTTAGCTGATTGGTTCTCGCCATAATATGCATTCTAACAGTTGTCCAATAGGGCTGTCAGCTGTGCATCAACCTGACTTCTGCACAACACAACTGATGGTCCCAACCCCATCAATAAGGCAAGAAATTCCACTAAGTAACCCTGACAAGGCACAGCTATGAAGTGGAAACCATTTCAGGTGACTACCTCTGGAAGCTCATCAAGAGAATGCCAAGGGTGTGCAGGCAGTCATCAGAGCTAAGGGTGGCTACTTTGAAGAAACTAGAATATAAGAGATGTTTTCAGTTATTTCACACTTTTTTGTTAAGTACATAATTCCACATGTGTTCATTCATAGCTTTGATGCCTTCAGTGAGAATCTACAATGTAAATAGTCATGAAAATAAAGAAAATGCGAAGAATGAGAAGGTGTGTCCAAACTTTTGGCCTGTACTGTATATATATATATATATATATATATATATATATATATATATATATATACACACATTCTGTCACATACTGCTAATACTGTAGATTTGTGTTTATTCATATTTGTCCATTTTTATTATTTTTTTATTGTACTTAGTTCTATTCTTATGTTACTTTGTAAAATTGTAAATTGTCTATTCTTATTTTCTTATCTTATTTTCAGTTTTGTAATTTTATCATTGTTCTATTCTTATTTCTGTAGAACTGGTGTTTTATTAATATTGTCGCACTGACTGGAGTAGAACAATGGCAATAAAGGAAATTCTGTTCTACTCTGTTCCAGATGATGTTACCCAGATGGTGGACCTTTGACCATCAGACAGCGGACCGTGGACCATCAGACAGCGGACCGTGGACCATCAGACAGTGGACCGTGGACCATCAAACCTTTGCTAAAGGAGCTGGAACCACCAGGTGACAGTGGTTTTCCGGTGCAGGTTTGAAACGGCTGAGTCACATGACGGTCAAACACAGAATCCACCCATGAGTCCGATCAGTGACCTGTCATGAGCAATCCCCTCATGTCGCTCTAAAGAGTCTAAAGTGTGGGAGTCTGAACCCAACTTTGGTGTGTGCGCTGCTGCTGCTTCTGTGTTCCCGTCGGCGTCTTTGGGCAGTGGGATATGTTCACATAGCAGAGCTGATATTTATTGCCTGGTGTGTATTCCATGCATTTTTAATGCCGCACATCCTCATTTAAATTCCCCTCTGTTCCCTGTGTTTTTAAGACGCTCTATGCTAATGCTGCATTGTTTGTGTGTAAACGGATGGCGCTGCACAGACCTACAGAGGTAGCGTCTCCCAGGGCTGGAGTCCAGGATAAAGCAGAAAACACACTGGATCTTCAAAGGGAGTGGCAGCGTGGACACAGGGAGGGATTTACATTCACTGAGGCCCAGGACCACTTCTGCTAATTACCCGCTTAATTAAGCCGCTAAAAGACAGAAGAGAGGAAGCTGTTCATCAGAGGGGCAGGGACTCTCCAGGGGACGGAGATCCACCATCAAACCACAGCCAACGTCTACAGCACTGGTTCTACCTCCGACAGCGCCACAGCGTCTGGAAACTCCTCCCACTGTCCGACCCATGGTTCCACCAGGTTACTACGAGTTACATTTAAGACTTTGAAGGCCTTTTGAAGACTGCTGACAACACCATTATAGGACCATTTCACAGCCCATTTCATGGCCATACTGGTAAAAATATGTACCATACTGTTTTCTTCCTCTTATCTGGGTCTTGGGGTGGGCAGAAAGCCCCCCCCCAGACACTTCCACTATCTCTTCCAATGAAGATAAAATGTGAAATTTGATGGAATTTTCACTAAATGTTGATACTGGCACAAGTAACAAATGATTACATTTTGGTGGTGATTGCCTTGGCGGAGGTCTGCGCTGTCCGAGTGCTTTTCTACTTTCAATACAAATTTTCAGGTTGGAACAAGTGGAACGGAATCAACTAATGTTACTTTCTTAAAGTCTGGACATTTAACAGACATATTTAAACACAACACAGCCAACAGGTTTATGGAAACACAACTGAACACCTACCGTATCAAATTTAAAACCTTCTACAGATGTTTTAAGGTATTGAATGCAGATTTGAACCCTGCCTACTACTAATGACAGGCCTCAGACCATGGAAATACACTCATGGAACAGTAAAGTGTTAAAGCAGGGCCGTTACATTCACACCAATATGAGTTAGAGTGGATCTGACCAGTTAAATAACAACACAATAACCTACAAAGACTAATGCAACATTACCCTACTCTACTATACCCTACTCTACTCACCCTAAATGTATCATTTTAAACTTAAAGATTACAGTGGATCTACAAATATATGAAACATTTAATAACAGTCATAAATAATATTGTTGACATTATGGAGTTTGGAATTGAAGTGACTTTGACCCCCTTGACTGATCATATTTTGCAAATCCATTTCAGGCCAGATTGGAACCTTGGCAGATTTTGGCCCATGGGCCGTATGTTTGACCCCTGTGGGTTAAAGGCTCCATCCAGAAAAAAACAGTAACAGCACATTTACCTTAAAGACAAAGTGAACAGAAGCAGTGGTTGAGGAAGGTACAAACTCAAACCCACATCTCCCACTCTAAGGTAAACTGGCAGCACAACTGAATATTTCAGTTGGTTTTGGATGGGTTTCACACACTGTTACATAAAAAAGATAAAAACAACAAAGAGTTTGGCAGCCAGTGGTGGAAGGAGCATAAAATAAAAATACTACAGTACAGATTAAAGTCATGGAAAGTCCACAAAGCACTAAAGTATGAAAGAGTTCTCCTCAGCCCTGCCCTGTTCCCTCTGACTGACACTATTATATGAGTTCATCAAAGGAACAGACATGAACATCATACATATGTCCACAGATGAACATATATACAGTTACTGAGGAAAGGTCTGATCCACCTGGACTGGTCTAAAGGGGTCATGATCAGACATGTACATATATACAGTTACTGAGTATTAAATGTAGTCCACCTGGACCTGGACCGGTCTAAAGGGGTCATGATCAGACATTTATTTTTCATCTTCTATTCTACATAAACATCAACAAATACAACCGTAGAAGTGGATTCACACCTACTTTGTTTGGTCCGTTTAAAACGGACCAGAGTTCATTTCCTCTGAAAGTCTGGACTTTTTTTTTTTCGGTGTGAATACAAACATGTGAACACTGACTGGAACCAAACAAGCGGACCATGGGTGTTCTCGGTCTGTTTTCAAATGGACTCTGTGCCGGTTCACTTCTGGTGTGAATATAACTGACCTCAACCCAAAACAAACCAGGGAACCATGCACCTTTTTGTGCTTGATGGGCCACCGTAGCCGCATGGCATTGTGGGTAATCAACAAAACTGGAAGTAGCTGAGCCACATGGGTATTCAGAGCTAACAGCAGCAGCCATGAGCCGTGGACAGACGTGGACCAATGAGGACACTGAATGACACTAGTCTCTTTCCCGTTGACCCTCAAATTACATGAATATAACTTGTTCATAAAAATTTGCCGAATGGAAAAATGACAATTTCGCCAAAACTCACATTTTTTGATGAAAAGTTTTTGCGCTAGCAAGAGGCAGTTTTTCAGGCATAGCGAAATCAATACATCACACAAAACCGTAATGGAAAGACCTTTGAGTCCAACAAGAGTCACATGACCAAAATAAACAGATGTTGATGGATGTTAGAACAAGAGAAGAAGAAGAGTTGAACCCAAACATGTGTGTGTACGTGTGGACACAGCAGGAAACCACATCATTTTAAAATTTAGTAGGAGATAGAGGGGGAACCAGCATTCTAGACTCAAAACAACACAGATTTATATTCCTGTTTATGGAATGACTTCTACTGACATCTACCACAAGAAAGAAACTAATCAGCACATTTGGGATTGAATGGAAAAACCAACATTACACGCTTCTGTTTTTAACATAGTTAGGAATATGAGGAAAGTTTAGCACGGATGTATGATGGAAAAGAGACTAGTGTCTGGAGAATAAGACACTGGAACTGGTTTAATGTTTAAATGTGTTGGATTTTAAGTGTCTTCTTTTATCAGTGGTGTCAAATCCTCATCTGAAACAGAACCAACACACCCAGACAAACGTCGTGGAGGATAAAGGACAGTGTGGTCCTCTGAGATGGGGTGCAGATAGAGTGGAAGCAGTCCAGGAGAGTCCGAGTCCAGGACTTGAGCCCTGCAGGTACAGTAGATGTGTTCAATTCCAACCCTGCTTCACATTTCTCATATTCTGCTTTTATTGCATTTCCCATTTCTGCTACACTGACTCCGTTTTCTCACGGAGATGCAATAAAACCCTATTCTAGTTTGTTTACGAGCAGATCAGTGTTGATTCCTTCTCCCCAGGAACATGTTGATTTGTATTGAATCAATGCTTGTCTGTCTCCGTCATACCTGAGAAGGTCTGCGCTGCATTTTTCAGAGCAAATATCGATCTAAAAGACTCACAAACAGAGAAAAAAGCAGCAAGGACAAAGAAGACCACCAGGCAGAAATGTATACGAGAAGACGAGGAGGAAGACGGAACGTTTCCTATCGCTGATCGGCACATTTGTATTCAATGTGTTCAGTAGATGGAGGGCTCTGAAGTATGGAGGGAAACGGGGGGGGGGGGGGGGGGGGGGGGGGGGGGGGGGGGGTAGAGGGGAAGGAGGGGGAAGAAAAGGAGAAGGAGGAGGAAGAGGAAGAGGAGGAGGAGGAGGGTTAGGGAGAGAAGGAGAAGGAGAGCAGTTTGTATGATTCAGAGGAGGAGGACACAGTTCCCGTTCATGATGGAACCAGTGGAAAAGTGAGAGCAGAACTAAGGAGGAACCTCACAAACCCCTTTAACCCCCACAACATGAGTGGAATTCACTCCAAGTGGGTCAAACACTGACAGAAGGTGTTCACTGAACCTGTGGTCAGTTAAATGAACCCGCTGTTGAACCTGTGGTCAGTTACATGAACCCGCTGTTGAACCTGTGGTCAGTTAAATGAACCCGCTGTTGAACCTGTGGTCAGTTAAATGAACTTGCTGTTGAACCTGAGGTCAGTTAAATGAACCCACTGTTGAACCTGTGGTCAGTTAAATGAACCCGCTGTTGAACCTGTGGTCAGTTATATGAACTTGCTGTTGAACCTGAGGTCAGTTAAATGAACCCGCTGTTGAACCTGAGGTCAGTTAAATGAACCCGCTGTTGAACCTGTGGTCAGTTATATGAACTTGCTGTTGAACCTGAGGTCAGTTAAATGAACCCGCTGTTGAACCTGAGGTCAGTTAAATGAACCCGCTGTTGAACCTGTGGTCAGTTAAATGAACCCGCTGTTGAACTTGTGGTCAGTTACATGAACCCGCTGTTGAACTTGTGGTCAGTTAAATGAACCCGCTGTTGAACCCGTGGTCAGTTAAATGAACCCACTGTTGAACCTGTGGTCAGTTACATGAACCCGCTGTTGAACCTGTGGTCAGTTACATGAACCCGCTGTTGAACCTGTGGTCAGTTACATGAACCCGCTGTTGAACCTGTGGTCAGTTAAATGAACCCGCTGTTGAACCTGTTGTCAGTTAAATGAACCCGCTGTTGAACTTGTGGTCAGTTAAATGAACCCGCTGTTGAACCTGTGGTCAGTTAAATGAACCCGCTGTTGAACCTGTGGTCAGTTAAATTAACCCGCTGTTGAACCTGTGGTCAGTTAAATGAACCCGCTGTTGAACCTGTGGTCAGTTAAATGAACTTGCTGTTGAACCTGAGGTCAGTTAAATGAACCCGCTGTTGAACCTGAGGTCAGTTAAATGAACCCGCTGTTGAACCTGAGGTCAGTTAAATGAACCCGCTGTTGAACCTGAGGTCAGTTAAATGAACCCGCTGTTGAACCTGTGGTCAGTTAAATGAACCCGCTGTTGAACTTGTGGTCAGTTAAATGAACCCGCTGTTGAACTTGTGGTCAGTTACATGAACCCGCTGTTGAACTTGTGGTCAGTTAAATGAACCCGCTGTTGAACCCGTGGTCAGTTAAATGAACCCGCTGTTGAACCTGTGGTCAGTTAATGAACCCGCTGTTGAACTTGTGGTCAGTTAAATGAACCCGCTGCTTGAACCTGTGGTCAGTTAAATGAACTTGCTGTTGAACCTTTGGTCAGTTAAATGAATCCGCTGTTGAACCTGTGGTCAGTTAAATGAACCCGCTGTTGAACCTGTGGTCAGTTAAATGAACCCACTGTTGAACCTGTGGTCAGTTACATGAATCCGTTGTTGAACCTGTGGTCAGTTAAATGAACCCGCTGTTGAACCTGTGGTCAGTTAAATGAACCTGCTGTTGAACCTGTGGTCAGTTAAATGAACCTGCTGTTGAACCTGTGGTCAGTTAGATGAATCCGCTGTTGAACCTGTGGTCAGTTAAATGAACCCGCTGTTGAACTTGTGGTCAGTTAAATGAACCCGCTGTTGAACCTGTGGTCAGTTAAATGAACCTGCTGTTGAACCTGTGGTCAGTTTAAATGAACCTTGCTGTTGAACCTGTGGTCAGTTAAATGAACCTGCTGTTGAACCTGTGGTCAGTTAAATGAACCCGCTGTTGAACCTGTGGTCAGTTAAATGAACCCGCTGTTGAACCTGTGGTCAGTTAAATGAACTTGCTGTTGAACCTGCGGTCAGTTAAATGAACCCGCTGTTGAACCTGCGGTCAGTTAAATGAACCCGCTGTTGAACCTGCGGTCAGTTAAATGAACCCGCTGTTAAACCTGTGGTCAGTTATATGAACTTGCTGTTGAACCTGAGGTCAGTTAAATGAACCCGCTGTTGAACCTGTGGTCAGTTAAATGAACCCGCTGTTGAACCTGTGGTCAGTGAAATGAACTTGCTGTTGAACCTGTGGTCAGTTAAATGAACCCGCTGTTAAACTTGTGGTCAGTTATATGAACTTGCTTTTGAACCTGTGGTCAGTTAAATGAACCCGCTGTTGAACCTGTGGTCAGTTAAATGAACCCGCTGTTGAACCTGTGGTCAGTTAAATGAACCTGCTGTTGAACCTGTGGTCAGTTACATGAACCCGCTGTTGAACCTGTGGTCAGTTAAATGAACTTGCTGTTGAACCTGTGGTCAGTTAAATGAACCCGCTGTTGAACCTGTGGTCAGTTAAATGAACCCGCTGTTGAACCTGTGGTCCGTTAAATGAACTTGCTGTTGAACCTGTGGTCAGTTAAATGAACCCACTGTTGAACCTGTGGTCAGTTAAATAACCCCGCTGTTGAACCTGTGGTCCGTTAAATGAACTTGCTGTTGAACCTGTGGTCAGTTAAATGAACCCGCTGTTGAACCTGTGGTCAGTTAAATGAACCCGCTGTTGAACCCGTGGTCAGTTAAATGAACCCACTGTTGAACCTGTGGTCAGTTAAATTAACCCGCTGTTGAACCTGTGGTCAGTTAAATGAACTTGCTGTTGAACCTGTGGTCAGTTAAATGAACCCGCTGTTGAACCTGTGGTCAGTTAAATGAACCCGCTGTTGAACCTGTGGTCAGTTAAATGAACTTGCTGTTGAACCTGTGGTCAGTTAAATGAATCCGCTGTTGAACCTGTGGTCAGTTAAATGAACCCACTGTTAAACTTGTGGTCAGTTAAATTAATCCGCTGTTGAACCTGTGGTCAGTTACATGAACCCACTGTTGAACCTGTGGTCAGTTAAATGAATCCGCTGTTGAACCTGTGGTCAGTTAAATGAATCGCTGTTGAACCTGTGGTCAGTTAATGAATCCACTGTTGAACCTGTGGTCAGTTACATGAATCTGCTGTTGAACCTGTGGTCAGTTACATGAACCCACTGTTGAACCTGTGGTCAGTTAATGAACCCACTGTTGAACCTGTGGTCAGTTACATGAACCCACTGTTGAACCTGTGGTCAGTTTAAAAGAATCCGCTGTTGAACTGTGGTCAGTTACATGAATCCGCTGTTGAACCTGTGGTCAGTTAAATGAACCTGCTGTTGAACCTGTGGTCAGTTACATGAACCCGCTGTTGAACTGTGGTCAGTAAATGAAACCCGCTGTTGAACCTGTGGTCAGTTAAATGAATCCGCTGTTGAACCTGTGGTCAGTTAAATGAACCCACTGTTAAACTTGTGGTCAGTTAAATGAATCCGCTGTTGAACCTGTGGTCAGTTAAATGAACCCGCTGTTGAACCTGTGGTCAGTTAAATGAACCCGCTGTTGAACTTGTGGTCAGTTAAATGAACCCGCTGTTGAACCTGTGGTCAGTTTCATGAACCCACTGTTGAACCTGTGGTCAGTTAAATGAACCCGCTGTTGAACCTGTGGTCAGTTTCATGAACCCACTGTTGAACCTGTGGTCAGTTTCATGAACCCACTGTTGAACCTCCTCCACTGAACATGCCCTGGACAGGATGAACACTTCAATCATCCACTGGTAAAAAGACCCAATTACAACACAACACTCAGTTTCAGACCCAAATCTAAAGCGGACAGCGCCAACGGCAGTTCAGCCCTTATCAGTCCAGACGATTAGAAACTCATTCCAAAGTGGACAGGCTGAATTTGGGGAGTTTTGTCCGGAACACTTGGTCCGACAGGCTCATTTTACGGCTGTTGGAGGACGCTCCTTAAACACATTAGTGACGGTGACTTGGACACTGTCAGCTGTCCAGGGTTCAGAAGGACCACTCCAGTGTTGTTGTGTGGATGGAGATGCTTTCATGTGCACTCCTGTTCAGCTCCGACTCCGCCTTCAATCTAATCTGCCTGCAGCTGTGAATAAATAAGTCCACGGATTCGCTCTGTGGAACACACCACCACCACTGCTGCTTTATGACTTCAGCTCAGACGGTTATTTTCATGAATTCATCACAGAAAAATACAATCACAGTCTAACTGCCACAGGTGGTGTGTTTACTGGAGGCCTTTGGAACACAACTGTGGCCCGTACGTTCACATAGGGATGTAACGATATGAAAATTTCATAGCACGATTATTGTGACCAAAATTATCACGGTTATTATTATCGCGGTATTGATGAAATTCTGCTCAAAAAGTACTTATTAGGGCTGCACAATTAATCGTTAAAAGATCACAATCTCGATTCACACGTACGCGATCTCATTTCTAAACACGGACGATTTTTAAGCACTTTATTTTACAGGCTGCATTACAAATAAATGCCCACAAACGCAGAACCGCCACCGCCTCTTCCCTCAACCAATAGTAATAAAGCGTCTTAGAACACATGAGCCTGCTGCTGTCAGCTGTAGTTGAGTGAAGAAAGAGTGAATTACAGCAGAGGAACATCTGCAGTAAAGAGAGTGAAATGGATGAAAACCCCAGTGGTAGTGGTGCGTCCCCCACCTGAACTTCCTGCCCAATAAAAGTTCACTTTCGTTGGTCGTTAATCTCATGTCGGTCTTTTATGCGTCCAGATCAAGTGTGTTTTCATTTTCACTTCTCTGACTTCTGCGCTGTTCTTCTTCTTCTCCTTTTCTTTTCTTTGCAGGTGAGGATAACTCAGCCTTTAACCAAGAATCAAAAGTCTCGCCCTCCTACAAAAATTTTGCATTAAAAATATTCCATTGCGCTGCTGGGAAGTTTCTCTGCGCTGTAAACTCTCACAGATCAGCTGATATCACTTAGCAACCGGACAACACTGCATAAGCAAACGGACTACTTGCAGAGTGATATGAAAGACACAAATCAGAGGGAAAAGAACCCATTTTCCTTGACAGCAGTGCAAGAAACATTTAGTGAAAAAAAAAATCGTGCCAGAGAATCGTGATGTCAGTTCTAAGCAAAAGAATCGTGATTCACATTTTGCCAGAATCATGCAGCCCATGTACTTACACACACACTGAAATAATTTAACCAAGTTGTATTTTGAAAAAACAAACAAACAAACAAATAAAGTAACTGGCACAATGCACCTTCTCTTGGCAGAAACATTCAAGTATTAACCGTTAGGGGTCTGAGCCTATTTTGTCCGTTTTTTCAGCACTTTTGATTTTGCCTTTATATACTATATACAGAAATGGTTACTATACCCATGTTTGGGATTTTTTTTAGCAAAACTTCATTTATAACATCTACCTATTATTTTTTCACTTCAACCTACTCAATCAAACATAAAAGGCCAGAAAAACACAAAAAATATATTATAAATCCAATTTGAAAAATGTATATAATTTATTTCATAAATAACACAAAGATGCTTAAGGAACCTTTTCAAAGACTTTAAAAATGAATATTGGTTCCAAATATTAGGAATATAAAATTAAAATTGTAATAAATTAAAACTATACTCAAATATTTCACATAAAAGCAGATCTTTACATAGGTGTTTTCTCCAGAAAAGTGTGGTAATCAAGCACGGTTATCATGATAAATAGAATTTAAACAGTGATACCAACTGTTGGCAATTTTACCACGATTATCGTTACACCGGGTAATCGTTACATCCCTACTTTCACACTTTATAACTGATATCTATCTGCAAAATGGAGGGAATTGCGTCAAAACGGGATTTTGAAAATCATGACCTTGAGTTTTAACCTTTCAAGGTTATGGAAGGTCAACAAAATGGATACCAAATGAAAGACCATATATGAGTTCTGATCAGTGGATGATACTGTTAGTGGATATCTGCATCATTTCACAGATAGAAGACATTTAGTGAATTTACACATGACAAACTTTGAACTGTTCGAAGTCAGAAACCAGAAGTGACAGTGGAAAACTAAAAGAATATGATTTCCTACGTTCCCAGCTGAACATTGCGGTACAAGTCATATTCTTCTGTCTTAAACAGTTCTGAAGTTATAAGTGAATGGAGATGGAAAAAAGTGGAAGAAATAGTGATATTTTCTGCCATAACTCTGAAACAGAAAATGATACGGAAAAAACAAAAAATACGTCATGTCCTACTTTTTGATGCTTTATAATCTTGTACTAGTGGTTTTCCTCTATCTGTAAAACTGAGACAGTTATGGATGAAAATGGAGTATCCTAAAAATCAAGACCTTACGTTTTGGGCAGGGTTATAATTAACTAATACAACTTATATGTAGAATATTGAAAAAAAAAGTTGTCTGTGATTTAGTCTGGACTCTGGAAGTTAATGAGTGAAACAGAATGGGTCTGAATCCTGATGATGACACACACACACCAGTCCACCAGTCCATTCTGTAAAATAAATCAGCTCTGCGGAGGCCTGGATCTGAGGCCGTCTGAGGTACCGCCCACCCACACCTGACGGTGGATGTGGGGCCAGTTGAGTCCTGCTGGGTCTCATCTGAACAGTGTTGGCGGTGGAACCTCTGGGCTGGGCCTCAGATAAGGATGAACCTTTGATGTGTGGACGTGTCCTGTGGACGTGTCCTGTCTGATCTGCTTTTCCACGTCCATCCTCCACTCGTGTCCTGGCAGAAGACGGAGCAGATTAAAGCTTTGATGAGCACCATTAGGTTGGAAAGGACCAAATGAGTCCACCAGGGACCAGGAGGAGGATGCTTTCATGTCCCCCTTCAGAAGGAGGTGGATGGAGGACAGTCCTGTTCAAAGACGGAGGTTCAATGCTGGAGACTAATGAGGGGTCTGTGGAGAGACCACCTTTGAGTCCAGGACCCTTCACAGTCACAGCAGACCTTCAGGAGGCTCCACTTGGTCCATTTAACCACATTTTAAACATTAGTTTGGTTCATTGAGGACTGGTCTGGGTCCAGTCCATGGGTCTACTGAGCAGTGGTCCATCCCATAACAGTCCACAACAGCCCCATGACGGTTCTGGTCACAGTTCACAAAAGGATCAGAAAAGTCTGAACTGGTATCGGTGTCTAGAACTCTGTACCATGGTTCTATCAGGTCTACATGGATGCTGGTTCTGGATATGGTCTGTGTAGTCAGTTATGTGTTCAGTTGTGTGTGTCCAGTTGTGTACCTGTGTGTTGAATTGTGTGTTTGTGTATCCAGTTGTGTGTTTGTGTCCAGCTGTGTGCCCAGTTGTGTATCTGTGTGTGTCCATTTGTGTACCTGTGTGTCAGTTGTGTGTCTGTGTCCAGTTGTGGTTTGTGTGTCCAGTTGTGTACCTGTGTGTTCAGTTGTGTGTCCAGTTGTGCATCTCTATGTGTGTCCAGTTGTGTACCTGTGTGTCCAGTTGTGTGTTTGTGTGTCTCCAGTTGTGTATCTGTGTGTGTCCAGTTGTGTACCTGTGTGTTTAGTTGTGTGTTTGTGTGTCAGTTGTGTACCTGTGTGTTCCAATTGTGTGTCCAGTGTGCATCTCTATGTGTGTCCAGTTGTGTACCTGTGTGTCCAGTTGTGTGCTCAGTTGTGTATGTGTCCAGTGTGTATGTGTGTGTGGTGTCAGCGTCCAGCCTGTAACATCTGTCCAAACAGCTGCAGTGATGTCCGTCCATCTGTCACCTGTTGTTTCCTTGGCGACAGCGGCCATGTTTGGCCCAGTGTGGGTGTGTGTGTTTGACCTGTGGACATGAACTGGATCACACTGTGTGTTTGTCTACACCAGAGTTTCTCAACAGGGGTGGTACCGCCCCTCGCCGGAGGCATGGGACACCGATGGGTTGTTGAGACCAAATGGGGCGGTTAGTCTGTATAAGTATCAATACGATATCAACATTTGTGAAGATACAATCAAATCAACTACCGACTTGAGCGTACGTTCTGCACTTGTGTGAGACGTAATGTCTCCATAACAGCAGACGGTGGTAATCTGATAGGGCTGTGTATTGGCAAGAATCTAGCGATACGATACAAATCACAATACTAAGATCATGATACGATATATCATGATATTGTTAAAAAGGCCCATTTTTTCACTGTTTCTTCTTTTTTTTATGATTATTTCCTTGAAGAATTGAATTACACCAGAAATATGCACAAATACTAAACACATTTTTATTTGATCAGAACAGGATCTAATGTTACATCACAAAATGTTCCTGTTTTAAAACTTAAATGATGTTTTACAGACATTACAGTTTCAGATCCTGTTCAAATGTTCATATTCTATTAGTTCAGATCTAACTTAAGAACATTATTTTAGTTCAATCCCAACAAAGGAACTAACATTATTTAATAAGAGTATTAAAAAATAATAAAGAAAAAAAAAAACCAAAAATGAACTTTCCACAATATCTGCATTTGCATAAATACCTAAAAATATCGATACAATAATTTTTAATATCGATACAGTATTGTGAAATGAAATATCGTGATACACTGCAGAAACCGATATTTTCTTACACCCCTATAATCTGAATTAAACAAAACTGTAAATAACAGAACAGTTCTGTAGACCAAAACACAGAGCTCACTGACTCATCAGTCTTTGTGTCAACAGGGTATTGACCTGAATATAGTGTTGTACTCGTTGAATGGATGGATAATAATAAAAAGACACTGGTGTTGTCAGCTCTAGGGCTTTTTACTGGGGGAAGACAACAGATGTAGTCGGTGAAAACAAAGGTTTATCATCATCCCTTCCATCTTCTCCTTCACTCATACACTAGTCCAGGGCTATCCCTCAACCAATCAGATTGGTCCGACTGAACGACGGGTAGTGGACGATTACACATGTTGAATCGGCTCAAAAGACTGGAGACGGCATCAATGACAGCCGATCACATGGAACACACCAATCAGACTCAGGTCACCGACCTCACCAGACTGACCCACGCCGTCCGACCACCGAACATCAGGTTGGTGTGTCTTCGCCCTAAGAGTAGATGATGGAAGGAAAACACTGGACACTGTAATACCACCAACGACCACCATCTGTGATCTAAAAACCCTGGACACACTCAGTTGAACTCTAAAATACTGACTCATCGGCCTCTTTTCCACTAACATCCCCTGGAACTTTTATTGGCAGGAACTTATGTCCCTGTCGTAGTTATTAAAACAGGTGATTGACAGCTGTACTGACCAGTCATGACCCTGAATCCTGCTTCCATGCCTACCAGTGGTGGAAGCATTTGTAAACAGTCTGATCGAACCAGACTGTTTCCACGTTGACTAATGCTTCATTTCCAACAGAGTGCAGTCGTCGTATATGGTTAATAATGTACAGTGCATTCATGGTGCGGTTTCTGTTCCTCATAATTGTAGTCGTTTTAACTGAAACCCTCAGGACTGATTTCTCATTTTGTAAAAGAGCTCCTCAGGCTGTTGTGAGTATTTTGTCCTCACTGGGGACCTGTAGTCATCACCATGGCTCTGAATTCCTCATTCTGTTTTCTTATTTATCTTCATGTTCAAGGTCTGAACTCTGATGAAGTAAATCCGCATGTCTTCATAAACTGGAGAAACGCTTTGTTTTACAACTTTAGCAGAAAATTCCCAAAGTCCCAAACTACTCTCATTTCCCTGCGATTAGGTCGGCAGAGTCGACAGTGGTTCTACTGTTACCGCCATAAATCATGGAGAGAAGTGGGAAAAGGAAGAAAACCAGACATTAAAATGATCTTTAAAGGGATCAGGGGGTCGTTTTCAAAGACTTCTGGTTCTGAAGTTAACGGATTCAGCTGAATGGAACAGTAGACATCCATGATGGAGACCTGCTCAAACAAGGGTTTGTACTTTTATCGAACTAAAGGAAAATACTGCATTAGAGAGAGAGAAGAACAGGAAGTAGAGATGGAACTAAAAGGAAATACTGCATTAGAGAGAGTAGAAGAAGAACGCTAGTATGAGTTTACTGTGAAACTAGAACACTAGCATGAGTTTACTGTAAAACTAGAACACTAGCATGAGTTTACTGTAAAACTAGAACACTAGCATGAGTTTACTGTAGGGATGTAACGATATGAAAATTTCATAACACGGTTATTGTGACCAAAATTATCACGGTTATCATTATTATCTCGGTATTGTTGAAATGTGCTCAAAATGTTCAAAAAGTACTTATACACACACTGAAATAATTTAATCAAGTTGTTTTTAGACAAAAACTAATAAAGTAAAATGCACAATGCACTTTCTGTTGCAGAAACATTCAAGTAATAACATGTAAACAACAAACATACAAATGTGCATTAAAATTGGTACCTTATGGACACAAGAGATATCTGCATCAGGGGTGGAACTGATAGGATTTGATCAATATCAATGCCATTATCAGTTCTGCTTATCAATCCAATTCCTTATCAATTCTCCTATTGATTCCTGAGGTGTTTTGAGTGTGAAAAAAAGTAGTTGGATATGTCAGAGTGGAGTTTGAACCGTTTTCCAGATCAGATCCTTCCCAGTGTCACACATACACACTATTATACACACACACAAACAGGAAGTGAAACACAATCCTATTTTCCTGAACTGTTTAATGAACAAATGTAAATATTCTGAAAGAATGGAGGATTTTAAATGTGTTCAGCTGATCTGATCCAGACTGGTCAGTGGTTCACTCCTGGTCAGTGACAGACCAATCCCAATAGTGTCCTCTGGTCCAGTTCCTCTGGAGGTCAGTCACTGGATTTCCTGTTGAATGTCCTTCAGTTCATAAAGCCTCCTCTCCTTTGGTTTTGACACACATCATGTGTCTTTGTACAGCTCACTCATTTGGGTTCATTTGAACTGACACGAGTTTGTCCTCAGTATCTACATTTAGACGGTTTCAATGTTGGGTGAGGATCTGAATCAGTGGGGGCCGAGGAGGGGTTAACACTAGCGCGGACCGGGTCTGTGTGCTCGCTTGCTAGGACGGACCAAGTCCGTGCACGTGCTTGTTCGGACCAACCTGCAGTCAGACGGACCAGGTCTGTGCGGGAGCCACTATCCCCGAATCTCTGGAGCTCTGTCTGTGCTGGTGCCTTCCACCATGTTTCCAGAGGCCAAACATTACCAACTGCACACACATGCCTGGAGTGCCGCTGCTTCTTCAGGAAATGAACAGTACCGTGAGTTTTCTAGGTGTGGTAATCGAACACAGTTATCATAATAATTAGAATTTAAATGGTAATACTAACCGTCGGAAGTTTAACCGCGGTTTATCATTATACCGGTTATCATTACATCCCTAGTTTAATGTAAAAGTAGAACAACACTAGTATGAGTTAACTGTAAAATTAGAACAACACTAGCATGAGTTTACTGTAAAATTAGAACACTAGCATGAGATTACTGTAAAATTAGAACACTAGTATGAGTTACTGTAAACTACAACAACACTAGCATGAGTTTACTGTAAAATTAGAACAACACTAGTATGAGTTTACTGTAAAATTAGAACACTTAGCATTAGTTACTGTAAAACTAGAAAAACACTCGTATGAGTTTACTGTAAATGCGACCAACACTAGTATGAGTTTTCCAGGTTTCAGGTGTGAAGTTGAAGCGTCTTTATCTTTGGTGTCACAGGTGAATTTTGCAGGTTTTTTCCTTCAGAATGAGTGCACCAGTTCTGTGTTTTTTGCAGTGTTCACCTGTTGTTTATTCCATCTGAATACGACAGCTGCATGTTGCGGTGACCTGTTGTGAGTTTCTGTGTTGGTGGTTTGCAGTGAATGAAAACCAGAGCTGTTTTCAGCTAGTATTTTGGATCTTGTGGGGTTCATTGTCAGGTGTCTGTGGTTTGTCTCATGTCTCAGTGTTAAAGTTTGGAAGTGCAGTGCAGCCACAGAAAGAGGAAAGCCTGTGCAGCTCCTTGACTGGTTCACAGTCTGTGTTAATGCCACTCCACAATCACTAACTTGATCTTCTCTGCTGAGAGGCAATCTGTCTCCTGGGTGGTCTAGTTCTAATGTCAGGACATGAGAGGAGAAGCGCTCACATGGAGGGTCCCTAGTGACCTTTCCTCTGTGTGCGGTGGTATTGGATGTGGATGGAGCGTACTCGGCTCTTCAGAGTGCGGACTCCTCGGCTGCAGAGGTCGACTCTAACTAACAGCGAACTCTTCAGTGTGACTCCACTCTTTCTGTTCAATCAGCAGAGGGTGGACGTCCATCCCCCAACTTGCCACCTCCACACACAGGCATATAGGGATGCACCAATACCACTTTTTTCCAGACAAGTATGAGTACTTACACTTGAGTACTTGCCAATACTGAGTACTGATATAGTCCTTAATAATCCCATTCACGTTCTTAGTTCCTTTTGTAAATGTGCTTTATTGTCAGTGTCATTAGTTCTGACTGGAACAAAGTGCTGCTACTGACATTTAATGTGTTGGAATGAGCGTTTGTCAATAATCCACCGGGGCGCCGCTCTGAATTAACCATACTGGACAAATACCACGAAGAAGAGGAAGTTTTTTGCGAGAAGAAAGTCAGTAATAACAAACATGAAGTGACAGAGGTAACACTAATGTGATACTTAATGTGCAGCGTTTTCTCTGGTAAGGTTTAAAAGCTTAGCTTCAGCGGAAGAGAAAAGAGAAATGAGAGATAAGTTTGGTTTTCACTTCCGCTGTGGCGGTCCGCACCGCTCCGTACCATAGGTTATATATCGTTAACGAAAACGAACAAAATGACAAAAAATAAAATTGAAAAAGCATTTCGTTAACTGAAATAAATAAAAACTCTAATTAAAAGAAAAAAATGATAAACTAACTGAAACTGTATTGTGTGCTTACAAAACTAACTAAAACTTTAAAAATTATGGATAAAATTCCCTTCGTTTTCCGTCTTTGTCAATGTCAGATTGATATTAATTGATTTATTTCGCTCTTGAAATTTGAGCTGCTGGCCACCATATGGCACTTCACAGTCCGTCATGTCTGGTCACTTGTGGTTTCCAGTCGTCTTCTGGTCCCCCACTCTACCTGGAACATACAGACCTAAAGCTGGGACAAAGCAGCAGAGTCCTGTATGGGATTTACTTTAGTGATGAGTGGAGTCGTTTTTTGTTTTTGTTTTATTTTTTGTTCACTGTGTGTGTGCATGAGTGACAGAGACAGAGCGGAGCGAATGACAGTCAGACAGGTGTTGAACTAGCATCCAGGTAAAGACTGGAGAGTGTATCACCATGCAAAAGGCCTTCCAAGCCCTTAACTGCACAGTTTAGAAGAGGAGAAAAGAGGAGCATGAAAACTAATCCAATTACAGAGGGATGTAACCTGTTATAATGTTAAAAACGTTTGATGTTACTAGCTACAGCTAGCTGAACTGAAATGAAGCAAGTTGGCAAATAATGGAACTGTAGATGATTAAGATATGAGATATCTGCTAAGGTGTGGTTTACTGATGAGGAACTGGGTTATATATGTTATAAGTGGTTTATATATGTTTCTATATGGTTTATAATGTTTGTATGCGGTTTACTGCTGTTAGCTGTTTATATATGTATCATGTTTACTGCTGGTTAGCTGGTTATATATGTTTCTATGCGGTTTACTGCTGGTTAGCTGGTTTTATATAGTTTCTATGCAGTTTACTTGCTGGTTAATATATGTTTTCTATGCGGTTTTACTGCTGGCTGCTTTGTGCATCTCCTCTCACACTTTGCACATCTTCGCATGTTTTCACGCAAGTGACATTGTGTAGGATCAACCCCCCGCCCTCAACCTGCTATAGTGAATTTATCCATTGTCTGTACATGTGTTTGTGTCGCTGCTCAGTCAATGAGCCGCCCTAACCCGACCCCCAAATAAAGTGTCCAGGGGAACCCATATCAACACCTACTAATTTCTTGAATAGGACGGTGAGGAAGATAAAATATATGAAATAACTAAACTAGGGCGGTGCAATAATCGAAATTCAATTACGATTTCGATTATTACACGCAAACGATTACAAAATATGTAATCGAGAAAAAACGATTATTAATTTGAGTTGTTTTATTCACGTGCACGCAAGCTACCATGAGCTGCTCTGCCCCGCCCCCCCTCTAAGCTACTGCTGCTGCTAGCGGCAGGTCCCCCCAAGAGGAAAGTTGTACCTAGCGGTCTGGAAAAACGGCAGGAAGAATCACAGCAGAAGTGCTTGGTAAACAAAAAGGCAAGTCAAATTCAATTGTAGATGGAATCACTTGGGGTTTGATGAAGAAGCGAAGAGCAAAACACATCACATGCAAAAAGTGTTCATAGTTGTGTCCGCACCAACCGCTAACACAACAAACCTTTAAAACCATCTAAAGTTTAACCACCCGCCATCTTTATTGTAATCTTATGAAAAACCGAAAAACACATAAAAACAACTTCGTTCCGCAATGCAATCTCAGTCTCCGAATCTCTTTACGCTGTAAACTCCCGTATTAACCTAACCCTAACCCGTATAAACCCTAACGTATGTATTCTAATGGCTGATGTATACAGAAGGCCTGAACTGAATCCTCACGGCACGCCACTGAATTTACTATGTTTCATACTACATGAACATACTTGAATTTATAATTTGCACTTTACGTGAGGTTTTTTTTTTTTTATTGCTACAGTTCTATGGCAAGTCTATAGCAGTTTAATTCCAGTGCACTATTTATTTACAAAAGGAACATACTTGAATTTACAGTACACTTATTTGCATTCAAAGATTTTTTTTGTTTCATACAAAAGTGAACATAGTTTGTTTTAGTGGTTAAAAGGCTTTATTTATGTTTTAAAGAGTATATTTTACATTGCTTGCAAGAAAAAAATAACAACTTAAGGTTAACAATAATCGTTTTTAATAATCGTGATTTCATTATTTCTAAAATAATCGTGATTTTTTTTTTTCTATAATCGAGCAGCCCTAACTAAAACTACTCCTAAAACCAAACTAAAACTAAAACTAAGCATTCAGAAAAAAACGATAACTAATAAAAACTAGCAAACCTGCTCTAAAAAAGTAATTAAACTAACTAAATTAGAGAAAAAAAAGTCAAAACTAATTAAAACTAAACTACAATTAAAAATCCAAAACTTTTATAACCTTGCTCTGTGCCCCCCATAGTATTATCAGTAGGATGTAAACCGGCCCAGCCCTGGGTAGTTGTCCTAAATGTGTCAGTAGTTTTTCTCCATCTCACACAGTGGCTGTTTGAACAGATCCTCTACCTCCACGGTTCCGCTGGTATTCTCCGTCTGGGTACTCAACCGCCAGGACCCGGAAATGGATGGAATGTACGCAGGAGGATGGACAGAACACTGTGTCCGTATCTGTCTGTGTCTTTAACGTTACTTGCAGTCAGCGTTACTTTTATCACCGTCATTATTTGGTTCAATCTCCACACTCTTCACACTCCACATACATTATTCCTCCTCCTCGTACCTGCTGCACTGAACTGTGAATGTCACACGGCCATAAGCGGTATCGGTGCATTTGTATCGGATTACTTCTATGAGTACAAATACGAGTACACACACTGAGTATCGGAGCCAATGCCTGATACTGGTATCGGATCGGTGCATCCCTACAGGCCTGGTGAGGATCTGGGTTCCACTGCACACACAGCGGTCGTGGTGCAGATAATGACGGTAGAATCCTGTGGATTCAGCTGAAGGAGCACGGCAGCAGATTTACAGCACTTATGAAGATATGCAAATCAGCACAAACGCCACTTATTAAACTACATCCAGGACTGTGAACGATAGAGGACAGCTGTCTCCTAAGGCTGTGTCGTATCAGAGCAGTTGGAACAAAGTACAAACCCTACGTTCTCTAGAATGTGTCTCAAACTCTGGGACCGGACCCAGAATAGGTCACCAAGCTGCTGTTCTGGGGTCATCAGCGGTCAGAGGAAGAAGAACACCAACTGTCACGTCATGTGACCAAAACAGACTGGAAGACAGTGGTTCCCAACCTTATTTGGTTGGTGACCCCATTTTAACATCACAAATCTCTGGCAACCCCAGACATTAAAAAGGGAGACTTTTTTGCAAAAATTAATTTGTTTTGATCAGTAATAGTTTGTTATACTATGTTGCAAATAAATTGTAATTTTAGAGGACATTTAGTCTATATATGTATATTATTGTGGACAGAGGCAGTAATCCAGGTGTAGATTACTGCACAAGGGAGAAGTGGATTTTCCTTGGTCAGGATATGTACAGTCAGTCCAGCTTGGATTTACAAGGAGGACCAATTAATACTGAACAAACAAGGAACTCAAACTATGAATTACAAAAGAGCTGCAGCATCTGAAACTGACCACAATGAACATTTGACAGATAAACAGAACCACAGTGCTGCAGTTTCAGACTCACACTTTGTCATGTCTTTTAAGGATTGTGATTGTCTTTGTCAACTCACCATATATTTTTTATTAGTAAGTTTTTATTTTTTATTTTTATCAATTACTAGAAATGTCAGACGACCCCATTGAATTCCAGGCAACCCCACATGGGGTCATGACCCTAAGGTTGAAAAACACTGCTGTAAGACATGACAAAACCACAAGAATGTAAAGGTTTCAGACGCAATAAGATGAAAACTAAATACATAAACAAACACAAATACAGACGTCATGATGTAATTTTGTACTCCAGCAGCGAAAATAAAAACACCTGTCACTACCAGAATAAAGTCAAAAAATATCCAGAGAAAACCTGTAATTTTATGAGAATACAGTCAGAATACAAAAAGAGTCATATTTTAATAAAAATAAAGTTGCAATGTTATGAGAATAATGTTGTCATACTTCAAGAATAAATCATATATTACAAGAATAATGTCGTAATTTAAAAACAGGCAGGACAAATATCCTAATGTATGAGAAGTGGTGTAAGCAGTATTAACCCTACAGTCCAACACTTCTGTCAGTTCCTCCACAAGACGTCACTTCCTTTAAATCTGTTCAGTTCTTATGAAACAAACTCAAACGTGCGTGAACTGTCTTCAAAGTCCTCCAACTAATGCTAATGTGTTGATGGTGGGCGGGGCTAATAGGCTCAGTATTTGGTGGGCGGGGCTAATAGGCTCAGTATTTGGCCTTCGTGCGTAAACCCCAAATGAAAGTAGAATCTCACAGAATGTTCTCAGTACTACATTCATACATTCGTATAGACCAGTGGGTACAACTGTATTCTGGAAATTAGGATAACCTTTTCCACCCGTTTTTTAAATTACAATATTATTCTCGTCATATAATGGCTTTATTCTCATAAAATTACAGGTTTTATCTGGATGTTTTATTCTCGTAGTGACAGGTGTTTTTATTTTTTATGTGGCCCTAATACGCTGATCTGAAGTTTTTTTTGTTTTTTTTTTAACATTTATATTTTGGTCCTCAAGATACAAAACGTTTATTAAAACGATGAAAACTCCCATGACAGATTCTATTTCTATTTCATATTCTATTTAATAAAAGTCTATATTTAAGTACAAACAACTGAGGCTCACGTTAATATAATATTAAACCAAACTAACATTAAGTCAAAAACGATCAACAATTATTTTACGTTGTTGCATCTTTTAGTTTGTTTTGTCATTTATGATGTTCTCATTTGCCGTATCACTTTTTTTTTTTTTTTTTTTGTTATGAATTTCCATTTCTTGTCACATTTTTAGGTCATTTTCCCTATTTGCATCTGTTAAATCATGTTCCTCTTGTTACATGTTTTATTGTTTTTGTCTTGTTATATTTGTATGACACGTATAAGAACATGAACCCTCGTCCAAATCCTTCCAAATACTGTTCTAAAGTGTGTCCAATATAATAACTAAATCAAACGTCAGAAGACAGGTGCTTTTACATGATATATTCTGATTGTATCATTCCATTTTCCTTTTCAAAATTTATGCAGAATGTTCTACTTGTTTGATACAGAATCTGTGGAGAATACTGAAGTTAAAGGAAGAGGAGACACATAAATAATATGAAAGGATGATTTCCTTTTAAATAAACGGTTTTCATGGAGTAAACAGAACCGTATATTATGTGTGGAGTTATAATGGGTAGAACACCGAGGCCTGCGTCTGTCACTGTGGCATAAATAATATGATCCAGTTTAGTCAAAGAAGGTCCAATGCAGAGGTTAAACCAACAGTTATGGTCGATTCTGACATAAACCAACAGAGGAAACGGAGGAAGAGCACTTCAACAGCCACACATCCATCAGCCCAGCGCAGACGGATACACGGACAAACGAGACAAACAAGACAACAGCCATAAATCCACACAGCACCGTCCCAACAAAGACACACAAAGGACACCTGACGGAGAGATGGAACAGAGCGGCCATTCAGGAGCCATAAAGAAAAGACAACACAAACTACACAAAATACACAACAAACACCATAAAGAAAAGGCACAAACACCATAAAGAAAAGACAACACAACAACAACACACACACAACACACAAACAAACACAACAAACAAGACACACAAACACCATAAAGACAAACACAAAACAAATACAACAACAACACAAACACACACACAACAAACAACACAAACAGCACACAGTTGTGTTTTAGTCGACCTGAAATTTATCCATTGTTTTTGTAGTTAAATCCATTCTGAATTGTGGGACTGATTAGAACTGTTTCCATATCTAATTCAGACCAGCACAGACTGTTCACTGATGCACACTGAAAATATAGTACTGTTGATTTTTCAGATTTAAAAATGTTTAAACTCATCCAAGTAAAGGTTAAAGAATCAATTTAATTTTGTTCAACATTATTAGAATTTCTGATCAGTATCAAATTAATTTAGCCAACAACCATGTTCACTAACTGCCCACCTGTGTGTGCTACTACAGTTTTCTTTGTGCTACTAAAATTTTTAACTTGCTGGCACCAGCGCTACCACCTAAAAAATTAAACGTACAGCCCTGATACTGAATAAACAATAACTCAAACTATGAATTATGAAAGAGCTGCAGTATCTGAAACCGACCACAATGAACATTTGACAGATAAACAGAAACCATGGGGTTATGGGGTGAGAGGATTAGAGGGTTAGAGGGTTAGGGCAGGGGTGTGCAATCCTGGTCCTCGAGGGCCGGTATCCTGCATGTTTTAGATGTTTCCCTCTTCCAGCACACCTGAAGGTCATATCAGGCTTCTGCAGAGCTTGATGATAGGCTTATCATGTGAACCAGGTGTGTTGGAAGAGGGAAACATCTAAAACATGCAGGATACCGGCCCTCGAGGACCAGGACTGCCCACCCCTGGGTTAGGGTTAAGGTCATGGGGTATGGTATGTTATGGTTATGTGGTTATGGTTTGGGTATGGGTATGGTTATAGTTCTGTTATGATTATGGGGTCATGGTTTTGGGTATGGGTATGTAATGGTTATGGGGTTATGGTTGTGGTTATGGTTAAGGTTAAGATTAAGGTAAAGGTTATGGTATGGTTATGGGGTTATGGTTTTGGTTATGGGGTTATGGTTATGTTATGGTTATGGGTATGGGTATGGGGTTATGATTGTGGTTAAGGTATGGTTATGTTATGGTTATGGTTATGTTATGATTATGGGGTTATGGGTATGGTTAAGGTTATGCCTATGGTTATAGTTGTGGTTATGCTTATGGTTATGGTTAAGGTTAAGGTTATGGTTATAGTTCCAGTCCAAATCCGGTCAGGTATATTATATAAACTGTTCAGAGGACCATCCTTTTCTGTAGTTGGAGCTGTGAACCCTCAGACAGGTGCTTTATTTTGTATTTGTCTATTTTTCTCCTTTTTCTTTCCCACTCCTCAGTCATCACCTCCTCATACGTTCAGTTTGTTTCCTACTGAATAACTCCAACAGCCTGCCTCCAACACTAACTAAAACACAACCAACATGTTGTTGTTGTTGGTTGGAAACACAGACGTCGAACCTCCCAGCTGTGAACTTTAATGACTTTGTGGAGTTCCTCCACTTGGATGATCGTCTGGAATGAATCTCAAACAAGGCTCTCATTTGTTTTTGTTAGCTTTTACAAACAATGTTCCCATCCACCACATTTAATTTTACAGTTGGACGGATTCATTTCCACGGGCCAACACCAAGATTACCTCCTCTACTTCCACCTCCTCCTCCTCCTCCTGTACCTCCACCTCTTCTTCCCCACCTCCCCCTCTTCCTCCACCTCCTCCTCCCCCTCTCCCTCTTCTTCCTCTCTCCCCCTCCTCCTCCTCCTCCTCTCCCCTCAGATACTGACCACACATACAGTGAAGTTAATGAACTGTTGGATTTAATTCAGTGTGACTGCAGACGTCATTGTCAACCAACACATTCATGCCTTTTTCTTCCTACACAGTTCTGTTCGTATTAATACAGGTTTGTCACATATTGTGTTGAATAGGTGACAAAAGGCGGAGACATGTCCAAAAGATGGTATCCCCACATTTCTAATCATAATTATAATCCATGACCTGAATCCATGGTTTGTAAAGAGAACTAGGACGACATACAATGAAACAGATGTGTTTAATTCACAGAGTAAAGTCAGATTTGACCATCATTCAGTAAACCATGAAAGAAAATACACTTCAGATCATCTACTGCCTTTCCTTTTATATGCCATCAGTCCTGTTCACTTCCACAGGTTCATGTCACTGTACTCCACTGCTTCTCAGTCTGCTTCTGTGGGCCCCTTTGGAGGACCATAAACCTCCAGTCCCCCCTTTGGAGGACCATAAACCTCCAGTCCCCCCTTTGGAGGACCATAAACCTCCAGTCCCCCTTCAAGCCAAACAACACTGTAACAGTGGTTCAATTCTAACTGTTATTAATATCATATCAATACCTTTTGCTTTTCCTTGAATAATTTTTTGCTCAAATTCTAAATAATTTAGATTTTTGTTTGAATAATGCAAATAAACTCAACCAGACTGCTCCAAGACAATGTTATTAAAAATAAAAATAGGAAATGCTCAATTATCTCCAACTCTGACTATACAGTTCCTTCTTTTAGTCAAACAAACACATGTTGGTTCCACAGATGACCATGTGACCAATATCAGTGGGTCCATGAGCCCGTTTCCATTGGACATCTGAGAACATTCAAGTCCAAACTGGTCCAAAACACAAACATGTCTGTCCATGTGTCTTTTCCCAGTCCAGTCCTTGTCCACTGTCCACACCTAAACTCTTTGTCTAGTCTAGTGACAGATCCCCATGGCAGTAGAAAAACACTCAGGACTGATCCATGACCCCCCTGGGAAGAATCCCCCCGCCTCAGGGGATTCACCCACAGTTTGACCAACAGTGGTTTAGTTTAATTATTTATGGTCACAGCAGTGATTTAGTTTGTTAAACTTGTAATACCACTGACTTCCACTAGATGCTGCTCCACAAAGGCTCCCACTGATTGACACTGGACTTCTGTCTAAAAACAATACATCCATAGTTTTTTTCGTTTTGAGTCGTGTTTCCAGTTGATCAGATCTCAGGTCCAGTAGATGGTTTGGCATCTGCTGAGTCTTAGGTTGATAGGTCTTATTGACAATTAGATGCAGATCAATCAAACTTTCAGAGCTTCCGTTTATTGAATTAAACATTTTCATGGGGAAACCTTTTTTTTTTTTTTTTTTTTTTTCATTTTTAATTATCTATTTATTGAATGGTGCATATTTCTGAACAATTAACACAAGACTGTCGTAAATACACCAGCATTAGCACAAATGCTAATTTCCATCTGTAGTCAGTCCCACTTTAAGTGTGGTTGTTTAATAAGTTTCAATAATCAGGATGTAAAATTACGCATGTTTGAACGTGGTGTAAGTTACTGACTTTATCAGACAGCAGGTCTAATGCACAATTCAGATTTTTGGGTGAAATCTGATTTTTTTGTGTTGGTTCATATTCTACATTAAATGCGACTTCTATCAGTTTTGAGTCTGAACTGAATGTGACCCTGAAGTGACCCACATGCACTAAAGAGTAGAGCCCGACCGACATGGGATTTTTGGGGCTGATGCCAATACCGATACTGGCGGCTAAAAAAAGCCGATATCCAATATATCGGCCGATATCCGACATTGGCCGATAACAGATATATTGGCCAATATATGAAATAAGAACACTGATCTACACAGGATATAATAATCTTATATTAGATAATTGTGGACAGGTGGATTAACTGTTGCATAAATCTTTGTTTATCTCACAAATATAATTTACACAACTTTCAAATACAAACTATGGAATCACAAAAATAATTAGAGCAAAAAATATGACTGAGCACACAATTATGTTTTCACTCACAAATTTTGATGTGTCTGCCTCACGGCACTACAACTTCTTATGTGGACTAAGGACTAAACTGAGCATGTGCAGAGTGAATTAGGTGAGTCCTAAGTTGTTCCTGATTGGAGCAATTGAAAGAGTTACAACTGACCCGTGTTACAACTGTCCCCAGTCTCCCCTACACTATGAACACCCAGGCCTGTGAGGTAGACAGCAAGTGCATGGACATGGGGGTGTGTGTGGGGGTGAATACTTCATAAGACGGGGGGGGGGGGGTATACCTCCGTGATTATGTGATTGTGTGTGTGGGGGGGGGTGATAGCGTCATTGTCCAAGCAGGTGTGAAAGTGAAACTAACTCGCTTTAAAGTTCTTCTTCTTCTCTGGGCAGCACACACACACAGGAGCAGCAAGCGACTGAATCTCCGCACAGCAGAAAAAGTTAATATATCGGCTACATCAGCTACATGTTGGCCAATGTTGATTAATTGGTGATACGCTATAATCGGCCCGATTAATCGGCCGGCCGATTAATCGATTGGGCTTCTACTAAAGAGGTCCTGATGGAATACATGACCACGCAGACACACACTGTGTTTACAGAAGTAACACTCTGGGGATGCAGAACTGTGACGTTTGCCGCATTTCAGTGATGTGAAGGTCGGATAAATGCGACCTGGACGTTCAGATTGAAGTCACATTGGAAAATATCAGATACGTATCAGATTTAGGACCACATATGAAAGTGGTCCGCGTCAGATTTAGGACCACATATGAAAGTGGTCCGCGTCAGATTTAGGACCACATATGAAAGTGGTCTGGGTCAGATTAATGCTATTCAAACTATCTGTAACAGATCAGATACAGGTCACATATGGACACAAACATCAGATTTGGACACATTTAGCTGCAGTTTGAATGAAGCCTCTGTGTTTAGTATTAGCTCCATGACCCCTTATGCTCCTGCGGTTCCACCTCTTTTGTCCAAACATGGTCACTTCTGGATCAAAAGCAGCCAAAATGCAAACTCCTCACTTCACAACAGCAAGACAGACTTCACGGTTCATCAACCCAATAATTCTGCATATGTAGAATCAGAAAACCACAGGAGGCCTTGGTCTGCTCCCACTGACCAGATCCATCAGTCATATCTGTACATATGCATTTATAGTCATATATTTAAGGAGCATTTTCATGGTAAAACAGCCACTGTGGTAAAAGAAAAAAGGTGAAATACTGTATGTGTGATTCCTGACAGGTAATTTTCATAGTATTTTTTTCACTTTCTTGCTTCAGGTTCATTTTATGCAGTCACAGCTCACTTCATCCTTCCAACGCCTTTGTAACATATATGTTTTCAATCACAGTCATACAGTGGTTTCATTTTCCAGTTCTACCCCAGAGCGCCTTAAATCTAGTTCTGATACGTGACACTTGTATCTGAAATGTGTTTTTAAAAGTCTGAATCCTGAAGGATAAAAAACACATGGGAAAAGCTGCTTTCATGCAGCCCTAGCACTCAGAAGCCTCATCAGCAAACACACGCTGCCTCTTCAATCCAACTCCCAAAAATAATACAATAATGAGCTGACAGGCAGGAGGCGCTCAGCATTTCAACTACGCCGCTGACTCGTCACAAAGCTCGCACAAATGGAGGCGGACAAATTGGGGTTAAAGGTCAACCCTGAGCAGGAGTCAGGAGGTCGCGCAGATAAATCCCTGTGAGTGACATGAGTGCTGTTTACGGCAGCCGCAGACCGGCGCTTATCACAGGGTTTTAGAAACGCCGTGTGAATAGACAGGTACGCATGCAGGATGAGGTCAGAGGTCAGCGCGCTGGTTGAAATGGTATTAATAATGTTCAACAGCAGCAGCGGGGCGTTCACTGTCAGTGACGGACAAATGAGCTCTGAAGCTGAACCTGCAGGACTACAACAACACCGACAGAATTAAAGTTTGATGGAAGCCCTTCTGCAAAAATTAACTCTTTACAAATGTCTGAGTGTAAGCTGTGAAGGCCGACCCATGTGGACAGATGAACGGAATACTCTGAGCGTGTTCAAGTTTAATACCAACACTGGAACACAAGCTGTGGACCCATGGACACCCATATCCATGGTTCAAACACATTTTTCAGGCATTTTTCAAACACTTTTAAGGGTCATTTTCACATTTTTCCAGCAAACACCATAAAAAAATCCATATCTACATGAATACATATACTCAGGAGGGCTGTACAATTTCGGCAAATAATAAAATCCAGATTTTTACCTCAGCATTATGTTTTCATTGGGGTTTGTTTGTTGGTTAGTTAGCAAGATAACTCAAAAAGTTATGGATGGATTTTGATGAACTTTTCAGGAAATGTTGATACTGGGCACAAGGAACAAACTACTACATTTTGGTGGTGATCGGGGGGGGGGGGGGGGGGGGGGGGGGTTTCAATTTTTGGGTAAAACTATAAAAGACAACAGAAGTCAGTAGTCGTTTTCATGTGCAGCCCCCAATGCAAAGCACTGCTCCATACCTCAAATCTGTGATAATATTAGTGATGGCCCACAGAAGTGATACCAGTGTAAGTCAGTGACAGGTATCAGTCATGTGTGCGTGGACCACGTAATATGAGTGATCTCCATGGGTTCTATTTAAAGTGGGGGATTCATGCATGGAAGAGACTGACCAGGACACACTGGAGGGATTATGTCCCTGGAGCTGGTGGATGTGTCTGGGCAGAGGGCTGTCTGGACTCCTCTTCTGAGGCTGCCCCCCCTACCTGGACCGGATCGGAAGAAGATGGTACGGTACGGATCCGGGCGGGACAACGTAAGATGAGTGATCTCCATGCAGTTGTATTTGAACTGGGGGATCTGTGTGTGAAACCACAGCTTACACTGGTATCACTACTGTGGGTCCATCCCAGATTCAAGGTCTGTGGTCATTACACAGACTTCTGTGAAAGACGGCTGTCACAGATAGGAGGAGGAGCCTACGGTAGCCTGGAGGAGGAGCCTACGGTAGCCCAGAGGCACGAGAGAGATGAAATGGATTTGACGATTTCCCTTTTTAAAAATCGTTCTAATTTAAAAATCGATTTCCATTTAAAATGAATGGAATGCGCAGCCCTAATACTCAGGATTATTTTTTTTCACTTTTTATCACAATGATGTACATTCAGTTATGTATAAACATCTAAAACTATGTTTCATTACAGCAAAAGTTTGAAAATTAAAGGAGAACACAAAGTTTATCCAAATAAAAGGGAAGACACTTGGTGTTCTTCAGATACACTGGCACTGAGACAAGGATGTAAATAAAACTGGATCTGGAGTCTACCTGAGAACACCTGGAACTGACTGTATGACATAAAGCTTTATTTTAATAAAAGTATCCCCTCTGTGGTTAGAATTCAAGCACCCATAGGAACCTACTGTCCACATCATCAACAACACATCATTACCTCCGCCAAGGAGGTCATGTTTTTGCCAGGGTTTGTTTGTTTGTTTGTCTGTCCGTTAGTGTGCAACATAACTCAAAAAGTTATGGACAGATTTGGATGAAATTTTCAGGGTTTGCTGGAAATGGGATAAGGAAGAAATGATTACATTTTGGTGGTGATCAGGGGTGGGGGGGCCCACGGGGGGGGCCACTGATCAGCCTTGGCGGAGGTCTGCGCTCTCCGAGTGCTTCTAGTTTTTAAATTGCTTTCCTCATGTATGTCTATTTTATGGAATTATGTACCTTTGAGAATACTTTAAAATTCGACTTTCACACAAAATTCCAGACTTTTCAAGGTCTGGAAAAAAAAGTGTTGTGAAATTCCATACTTTTTAAGACTTTCCAGACCTGTGCAAGCCCCTGATAAATAGACTCCAAATAGACAATAATGTTAATATACAACATTTTTGGCGTCTGATTTCACCAAAGTAAAGGTAAGTAAAGTGAGACAAAGGGTTAAGTGTGAGGAAAGAAACTGGAAATGGTGCAACATGAAGGTTATTTGGGCCAGAATGAAGCAGTCAGGATAGATTTCCTTATATCCTGCAGCGAGGAATCACTTCTAGCAGGAAAAATGTCTCCTCTCACAGCGGTGGCTTGAAAAAGCGACTTAATTGCATTCAGCTGGTGGCAACAAGAAGAGTCAGCAGATGATCAACCAGCTGGACAGCCAGCAGGGCAGGTTCTTCTGTAGTTTCAGGGTGTTTTATGTGACGTAACTGGCTATCTGGTCATTGAAACATGGTGTTGCTGTTGTGCTTTTTCAGAAACACCAAGAAAAGAAAAAGTGCCATTCTCGACTTTAAAGACATATTTTTGGCGACGTGAGTGTCGCTATAAAGCCAGAGATTTGAGAGATGGTTTTGGGTTTTTGTGAGGTGTGAATAAGGGAAGCCACAGCTGGAGATCGTCCTTAACTCGCTTATCGAGCTCCGGCTCAGACAGAAAAGGTTTCTGCTGTTTGCTTTTCTACTGCGAATGGAAGAGGATGTGTGAAGCCAGTAGGGGAAATGAGCTGCACTTTGGGAGAGTTCCCAGAAGTTAAGGGGAGAAAAAAAAAGAAATCAGTGAAGTTCCCACTAAAGGGAACTGTCAAACGTTTATAAACCTTCAGTAAAAGTGTAGAGGAAGTGGAGGGAGTGAGTGAACAGTGTAATCCTATAGAGAAGCTGTTGTAGAGGAATATGAGGACAGGCTTCACTGCAGGAGCTGAATCCAGCTGCACACTTTCATCCCTTTGACTCTACAACACATGAAAGGTGAAGGACCTTCTGAAGCTCTGGGCAACAATATCACATGAAATGCACCCTCAATTTCCATAAAGTACAGTCAGATTATGTCTGGATTCAGTTTTTACAGACATTGACAGTTATGGGAATATTTGGACTTTAACTGTGGAATAATAATATATGTATAATAATATAATATCATTATCCTCAGATCATCATTAACTCATCCATTAAATGGACCAAAGTCTGTGGACATGTTCAATCAGGTGTTTCTTTTCTAACAGGGGTCTGGGATACAAAACATCCATCCATCTGTCCATCCATCCATCTATCCTCTTACCCGGGGCCTGGTTGTGGAGGTCAACAGTCCAATGGACGCCCAGACTTCCCTCTCCTCAGACTCCACCTCCAGCTCCTCTGGGTGGATCCCAAGGTGTTCCCAGTCCAGTCCAGCCCAGAGGCCACATAGCCTTTCCAGTGTGTCCTAGGTCTCTCCTGAGGTCTTCCCTGAGGCCTCCTACCGGTGGGACATGTCCAGAACACCTCCCCAGGGAAGCGTCCAGGAGGCGTCCGACACAGCTATCTGATCCACCTCAGCTGACCCCTCTGAACGTGGAGGAGCAGCAGCTCTACTCTGAGCTCCTCCCCCTACCACTAAGGGTGCGCCCAGACACCCTACAGCCAGGGCTCGTGACTGCGACTGAATTACGGTCGCATGCGCCTGAGAATTTCGGTAGTGCGACTGTTTTTGAGATTACGATCGCACGGTGTGCCAATAAAAAAATGAGCGAAAATTAATACGTGTGCCTAGAATAATGGCTGCAGAAGTAACTCGTCAGCTGAAAATAAACAAGCTCCACGCCCCGCTGACTGAAGCGGAAAATCTAGTCCCCGCCCCCTCGCGTGCGCATCTCTGCGGATGGTCCAACACTGCATGACTTCGATGCACTGCCAGCGGTCAGGTCAGGAAGTACCTACACTCTGGCACCAGGTCAAGGAGACTTGACTTCAGGCGTGGTGCAGACCACAGTGACTAAGGGCCTTTAGGCCATGAAATAAAAAAGTTGGTTGTTGCAAATAATGGTGTGATTCGTCTTTCTTCTCCAAGAACCAACTAAAGTATATACCACACATTGACAATGTTTTGCACCTGTGTCAATGTAAGCTTTTTCTTTCATACTCTATTCAAATACTTTATTCTAGGTTAACATTGCTTAAATACATATAGGAATTAGGGCTGCACGATTAATCGATTTTAAATCGAAATCGGATTTTTTAATTAGGACGATTTTTAAAAAAGGGAAATCATAAAATCGATTTCATCTCTCTCGTGCTGCGGGCCGTGCGCTTGCGGGCTCCCGTAGGCTCCTCCTCCTATCAGTGACAGCGGTCTGTCACAGAACTCCGTGCAATGGCCGGACTTTAAATGTGTTCATGAACCCGCAGTACTTATAGCAATGTAAGCCGTGGCTTCACGCACGGATCCCGCAACTGAAATAGAACTGCATGCGGATCACTCATCTTCCGTTGTCCCGGATCCGTACCATACTGTCTTCTTCCGATCGGGTCCGGGTCTCGGGGTCATCAGCCTCAGCAGAGGAGCCCACACATCCCTGTGCCCACACACATCCACCCGCTCCAGGATAGAATCCCTCCAGCGTGTCCTGGGTCAGTCTATTCCACGCACGGATCCCTCAGTTTTAAACAGAACCGCATGTGGATCCTTATATAACCTGGTCCACGCACGCACGCACGCACGCACGCACGCACGCCACGCGCGACTGATGCCTGTCACTGACTTACATTGGTATCACTTCTGTGGGCCCAGATACCCAGGAAAAAAAATAAATAAAATAAAATAAAAAAAAAAACAACAACAACAACACACACACACACCACACATATATATATAAAAAATTTAAATAATTAATTTAGTCCTCTTACTTGCTAAATTTTTCATTCACAAATGTAAGTTCTGTAACACCAAAAAACAAATATTATTTATTTTTTGAAAGATGTTGAACTTTATTTAAGCTGTTAGATAAATCTGGAACAAAAAAGGCTATAAAAACATAAGTATTTGCTCTGATTTGGACATTGTATTATAGTGTATTCCCCCTGGCAAACTTATGTTATTTTCTTGTTGCATACATTGTTTGTATACTCTATTTCATTCAATAAAGATTTAATTAAGAAAAAATAAACTTCTGGGGGTTCATCACGTGATACCATCACAGATTTGAGGTCAGAGCAGTGTCTTGCATTGTGGGCTGCTCACGAAAACGACATTCTGACTTCTGTTGTCTTTTGTAGTTTTACCCAAAAATCGAAATCAAAATCGAAAATCGAGTTTTTTAGAGGAAAAAAATCGGGATTTTTTTTTTTTTGCCAAAATCGTGCAGCCCCTAATAGGAATATTACTTGGTATGGCCAAGAGTTTTGCTTGTTCTCCAAATTTTTTATATAATAGTGGTGCGGCCTAGATTTTAGCCTGTGCTCCTAACTTTTTAGGGTTAGGAGCACAGTGCTCCTAGGTCAAAAAGTTAATTTTGAGCCCTGCCTACAGCGGGAAACTCATTTGGACCACTTGTATCTGGGACCTTGTCCTTTTGGTCCTGACCCAAAGCTCATGACCATAGGTGACAGTATGAACACAGACTGACGGTTCAGCTCCCTCTTCACCACAACAGACCAATACAATTGACCACATCACTGCAGACGCTGCAGCGATCCACCTGTCAATGTCATGTTCCATCCTTCCCTCACTCACCAAACAAGACCAGAGACACCTAAACTCCTCCACTCGGAGCAAGGGTGGATCCAAAACATAATGGCTAATGTTGGAAATATAGTTTTATATTATGGGATAAATATCAGTGCATTGGTTCATTGGGTTCATCTTTGTTTCTAAAATGACTCACAGATGGTTTGGACTGAATTTATATCAACACTGATTTATTTATTTTTTCTCCATGACTCTGATTTTAACTGTTCTTCTTCTAAATGTCTCTAATATTTTTCCTGCTCTGACTGTAAATAATAATTTTCTTCCTCATCCAACCATCTACTGTCATCACATCTGACTGAGGAAGAAAAATCTACCATTAAACTACAGTGAAATATTGATGTTTATCAACTATTAGGACACAAATATGTGGACACATCATGTCTCCAGCTGTCAGATGTCCTGTTCATGAGGATCAGACACAGAAACATCAATATTAATAATCAATAGGATATCTATCCCATAATATAAAACTCTATTCTGACATTAGTCATTGTTTTGGATCCCAGACCCCCCAGAAACACCTGGATTCAACGGGTCCACAGACTGTTGGACACAGACTGTTGGACACAGACCGTTGGACACAGACCGTTGGACACAGACCGTTGGACACAGACTGGATGAGTTCATGATGATCTGAGGAGAACCATATGTCAGATGTGTTTTGTGTGTTTCATTGTTTTCAGGTCATGGTGCTGAGTCAGGATTTACAACTATCACCAAATAAACTCTGATTCCTAGTACTTTTACTGCCACTCAACAGTTCCAGATACTGCTGATTCAGAGTTTTCACTCGGCTGTAGGAGTTGGGGATCCTCCAACACAAAGTAGACCATTCCAGATCATTTTGGACCATTATCTCTGTCTTTGTATGAACATTTGGACCTGATTTTACTCTGGGTTCAGTCAGTGTCTACAGTGTTTGTGCTGCATTGAATCGAAACAAAACCATATTAGTGACCTACTAATATGTATGTTTATGTTTATGTTTACGCATTTGGCAGACGCTTTTTTCCAAAGCGACTTACAGGGGAAACCAATTAAATCACTCAATCAATCAAATTTTATTTATATAGCGCCAGATCACAAAAAAGTTATCTCTTGACATTTTATATATAGAGTTGGTCAAAACCAGACTCTAAGTCACATGTACACACATATATAATATGTAATATGTAATAAATGGTGTGTCATGCTGCTGCTGCTGCTGCTGCTGCACTGGAGTTTCCCAGTTTGGGATAAATAGAGGTGAACTACTAATTCTTCCTCCTTCACATGTTCCTCTGTGATTATCATCTTTTATTCATTGATTAATCCTTCAGAAACTATGGGAACTTGTTCTTCCTAAAGCCCAAAATCAAAATCCTGCCTTTACGTTAATTTTGGTCACCAACCAAACATATCATGTAATTGTCTAAGAAGAAAGAAATCTCAAACAATCACAATTAAGAGCTGCAATCAGAGTGATTGACAGACTAAATAGTGGACATCCAGTCAGTTAAATGCTGCAAGCTCCGACGTAATTTAACAGAAAAGAAGCAAATGAAGAACAGACACAATAAGTGTTGTTTTGTTTTTTTTTTTAACTGTTTTATTTTTCAGGACCGACTAGACTTAACTATTTGCTGAACCTGAGTAGAAGAAACAGAGAAGCTGAGAGTTCTCTCCAAATCTGGAGAGAAAGATTATACCGACACTGAATCGAAACACCAGCTTTTGGTAGTTTATAGCAAAGAAAAAAAAATACAAAACCACAAAAGGCTGCAATTTTACAGCAACACAACCTGTGGAGCCAAATTATGGATCCAGTGACTCTGAGGAAAAAAGGATGAGCACGGAAAACACAACTGAAACTGCAGATGGTTTTAGAGTTTTTAACATATACTACAGAAGGAATCAGAGTTTTCCCTAAATGAAAAGCCAAGTCAACTCAAGCCATAAACTCAGTTGGACGGACACCTTTAATAGAGCAGATGACAGCTTTAATTGGAAAACCAGGATTTGTAGATAAGTGGATTATCTGACCAACACGACAACACACACAGGTCAGAAGAGTCACCTCTGAACCCTTTAAAGGGCCCTCAGAGAAATACTCTGAAATGCAACATTTCAACCTTAGTGTGTTAGTGGCAGACAGAACAAGACTTTATTACTTTTGTAAAATTTTTCTAATTTTTATTATGACCATGTAGACAATCAAGGTCATTGAAGTTACATATTTGGTTCCTTACCCCATAAATGGCAAAAAAAAAAAATCCAAGAAGTATATGTAAAAAAAATATGAGAAAAACATGTAAGGTAAAGGAACATGTATTGAGAACATTAGACCCCCATGCGTGCTTGTCCAGACCCTGTCCATTAGACCCCATGTGTGCTGGTCCAAACCCCTGTCCCATTAGACCCCCATGTGTGCTGTCCAGACCCCTGTCCCATTAGACCCCATCGCGTGCTGGTCCAGACCTCTGTCCCATTAGAATCCCATGCATGCTGGTCCAGACCCTGTCCACAATCACATAATCCCTTTGAACATCTTCCTTACATTAGTCCATTTACTTTCATGAACCGAACAAAGCAGGTCCACTCACTGTTCATGCACAGGTGGAACCTTAACAGACCCTAGACACCACATTGGACCTTACAAGACCCTGGAGACCACATTGGACCTTACAGACCCTGGAGACCACATTGGACCTCAGACTGGGGACTCACTGTCCTCACTGGAACTGTTGCTGACACTGACACCTGTAATGTGTGCAGAAATTACCAAAAATAGTCATTTGCCCAATAAAGGGTTAAACAACTGATAAAATGACGTCCTGCTCACTGTCCACTGTGGAAGTACTTGAAATACTCTGAAAACAGACTACATGATACTGAACAGTACAGTTCATTATCCAGGTGTTTGGACCCAGATGGTTTTATTCTTATACTTTGTTAAGTATAGTGTTTGGTCTTCTGTTCTGTTTGATATGTCCTGCTGCTGCCGCTGCTGCTGCTGGAATTTCCTAGTCTGGGACAAATAAAAGGTACATCCACATCCATCTGTTCCAATATTTACAATAATGACGATAGGATGTCAGGCACAGCCTTGACTGACAGTCAAACAAGCCAAAACACCAGATTTTCCTTCCATTCAGTTTACATGTTGTGCTTTTATAGTGGAAATAGTCCAATCACAGAAGCTGTGATTTAGTGAATTCATAACCATCACATCTGGGAACGCCACGACCAATTCACTCATTCCACTTGGAGAATAATCAAATCAAAGCACAGTCAGACTCCTGATGCTCCTCCATCCATGACCACACATATCTCCGAATCATCCATGTGATGAAAATCAGCATTTAGAAGATGTCAGTGTAGTTTCACACGCCATGCCGTGTTTTTATTCATCTACAGGGTTTATAGAAGCCGTGGGAACGACACAAACACTCACTCTGATTTCATGCTGTTTTCATTTGTCCTCAAGTGCGGGAGAATCGCAATTTATGTGGCTTTGCTCTACAGGAATAATTCAGCGTGCTGACGTATAGGGTTCCCATTACAGAATACATCAGATCACTTTATCTGACATCGGCTGCATTCAAGTGGACTCCTCACAGCTGCATCTGCTCGCCTTTTACACCTTTCACTGCCTGTTGGAATGAAACATCTCCTTGTCCTCCGGTGTGTAAAGTGAGGAATAAAAATGCGATAGAGCGTTGGTGTTTGGAGGTTAATGTTCACTGGGTCACAAACTAAAAACACACTGTTGAACTGTTGACAAACTCATGAAATATGACAGCCTCCTGGGCCTGTTTATGCACCAGGACACACTCACACTGGGACATTTACAGGATCATACTGTACATTAGGAACACATGGTTTTGGTCCTGGTTCAGCACCAGAACATGAAAACATAATCAACTCAACTGGTTTAAGTCCACTTCACAGTGTTTATGCAGCATCAGAATAATAAAGGCCTTGTGTGTCACGTCCACATGGTTTCATCGGCCAAAACCCCATAAACAGACATTCAGGTAAAGTAGGAAGGAAATCTGTGTGGACGTTTGTGCGACACATGCACTCCAGACACACCCACTCAGTTCTTCTAAGGCTACGTTCAGACTGAAGGTACATGTGACCTGGATCTGATCTGTTACAGTCTGAACAGCAATCTAACCCAGACCACTTTCATATGTGGTCCTAAATCTGACCCAGACCACTTTCATATGTGGTCCTAAATCTGATACAGATCTGATACTTTCCAATGTGACTTCAGTCTGAACACCCAGGTCACATTTATCTGGCCTATACGTCACTGAAATGCAACAAACGTCACAGTTCCGCGTCCTCCATATTTTCTTCTGTAAACACAGTGTGTGTCTGCGTGGTCTCGTATTCCATCAGGACCTCTTTAGTGCATGTGGGTCATTTCAGGGTCACATTCAGTTCAGACTCAAAACTGACAGAAGTCACATTTAATGCGGAATATGAATCAACACACAAAAAAATCCGAATTGTGTATTAAGATCAGAACATAGCCTCAGGCCCAATCCCAATTCACCCCTTGGCCCTCCCCCTTGGCACTACTTGCCAACTCCATTCTAAGGGGTAGTGGTGTAAACATTCTTCTCTGAAATGGTCCACCCTTCCAGACCTGTCGTCATCATCAGTCATCGATGTCACATAAATAGATCTTATAACTTTGTTTGTGACAGAATTCTCCATGTCGTCAGCAGCTGGAACCGTCTCTGTTCCATGGGCTTAGGACATCTGTTTACCACTATCAACCACAAACCACAGAAATGCGATCTATAACACATTGAAATTGACAACCAAAGGTGGTGTTGTGTCCTTGGGCAAGACACTTCACCCTCCTTGCCTACGTTCGTGTGGTGGGGGTTGGGCGTAGGTGAGAATTGTCAGCCATGCTTCTATCAGTCTGCCCCAGGGTTAGGGTTAGGGTTAGGGCCCCAGAGTTAGGGTTAGGGCCCCAGGGTTAGGGTTAGGGCCCAGGGCAGCTGTGGATACAGACTCACACTACCAGAATGCGAAAGTGAGAGTGAATGAATAATGGATCACTGTACATACTCTGAGTATGTGTTCATAGAAAAGCACTATACAAATCTAATCCATTACATTAATATTGTATTATTATTATAAATTATTATTATTATTGAAACGGCATTAAACCAACAATCAAATGATTAAGTTACTTACAAAGTACATCTGTCCATTTGGTGTTTCTTTGGTCACTGATGCTCTTTTTTGCTGTGTTTACTTCCATCTGACTGATGATTGGAACTGAATTATAGGAGATTCTCAGACTGTGTTTGGAGTGTGTGGTCCTGGAAAATCTCTGTTTGGAGGGTCAAACAGCTCCTCCCCTTAGCCCTTCCCCTCCAACTCATCGAGAATTGGGAGGGGGGGGGGGCAAGGGGTGAGTTGGGATTGTGTCTCAGTGTCTTGGATGAACGATGAAATGTCTTCAACAGCTAAATCCAGTCCAGTTAGCGTCCCGTAAAGCACTTAGGAGTATGAGTCTGTACATAGCCTCGTCCAGATCCTCCAGTTTAGGACTTATGTTTCTGGAACGAGCACCGAAGCCTGAAGAATCCAGGCCCAGAGTCACTGAGTTCTTGGAAATCTTTTCTTAAAAGATACTTTTATCACAGAGACTTTCCTCAAAGGCTCGAAGGCACAAACAGATCCAGTCGAAGCTGGTGGATTTCAGAGTTTCTCAAACACTGGGCTCCTCAGAGACACTGGCTTCATGTCCGTGAAAGTCCAAAAACTCTAAAAGTATAAGTGAGAAGAAAGATGTTTAAGGCAGAAGATCCATGTAGAACACACCTGAACATCTACGGTCCTGTTCACGTCTCATTTAACCTCATGAACTCTGGTCCCTTTGGTCCAACAGCTCCAACTAATACAGTGTTCTCCTACAAACAGGAGGTTTGAAATCCACTGATTAAACCGATTTCAGACACATTAAACATCAGTGCAGGTTGGACTGTGAACGGCCCCTCCACCCACTGGCCCCTCCACCCATTGACCCAACAACCCCCTCCACCCAGAGACCCCTAAACCCCCTCCACCCACTGACCCATCAACCCTCTCCACCCACTGACCCATCAACCCTCTCCACCCACTGGCCCATCAACCCCCTCCATCCACTGACCCCTCCACCCAGAGACCCATCAACCCCCTCCACTCACTGACCCATCAACCCACTGACCCATCAACCCCCTCCACCCACTGACCCATCAACCCCTGCCACCCACAGACCCATCAACCCCCCCGCCTACTGACCCCTCCACTCACAGACCCTCCATCCCCTCCACCCAGTGACCCTCCACCCACTGACCCATCAATCCCCTCCATCATGACCCTCCGACCCCTCCACCCACTGACCCATCAACCCCCTCCACCCACAGACCCCCCCCCACTGACCCATCAACCCCCTCCACCCACAGACCCCTCCATCCCTTCCACCCATTGACCCATCAACCCCTCCACCCACAGACCCCTCCATCCCTTCCACCCAATGACCCCTCTACCCACTGACCCATCAACCCCCTCCACCCACAGACCCTCCCTCCCTTCCACCCAATGACCCTCCACCCACTGACCCATCAACCCCCTCCACCCACAGACCCCTCCCCTCCATCCCTTCCACCCAATGACCCCTCCACCCACTGACCCATCAACCCCTCCACCCACAGACCCTTCCATCCCTTCCACTCACTGATCCCTCCACCCCCCCCCACTGACCCTTCCACCCCTCCACCCACTGACCCCTCCACTTGATTTCACTGGAAGGATTTTAACATGGTTTTATACAAATGTCCTGCTTTTATTTTTCCGTTGTGGCAAAGTGAATCATCCGTTGAACGGATAAATAATCGGACTGAGATGTTGTGACAGGCAATTTTCTGCGTTTTATAAACCAAATTGTTACTTGCAAACACAACTGAATAATTCCTATAATAGTGAAACCTAGTGATTATTAATAGATGCAGTCTATTGTGGTGGATGGTTCAATTATGCAGGTTTTCATGATACTGGATCCACCTGCTGAATCTGAGGGGTTGGTCTGCAGCTGCACAAACACAGCCACTGGCAGGCATAGAATCACACACACAAATAAATACACACACACACACACGCACACACACACACACACAGTGCAGCCTGCATCTGTGTGTGTGTGTGTGTGTGTGTGTGTGTGTGTGTGTGTGTGCTGAGTACAGTCAGGTTGTGTGTTTGACATTAGTGTCGTTCTCCAGGTCTAAGCGCTCCAGCCCTTCTGTTCTAAATGCTCAAATGCAGCCTGGTGGAGTATCGCTGCAGCTGCCGAGCCAAGGTTGACTTCTAACACATCGTGTGAGTGTTGTGTTAAGAGCAAGAACATGTCTGCCCTCAGGAAACACGCCGCTCCCACCTGCACTAAAAAATTCACACGGCATCATGGGAATGCCAGCCAAAAAGCATCTCCTCTCCTTTTAGCGCCGGTTCTCTGCCCTCTTCTGTGTTGGCATGCAGGATGATTCCTCTCGCCCTGGGGTTTTTGTCTTTTTTCCTGCATCGCAGATGAAAAACATTACCTCATTTTAGCGTTTCATAATGCTGTGGTTTTCGAAGCAGCCGAGCGTTCAGCATGTTAACGCCTCGGTCTGCAGGCTTAGATAACGCCTCATGACCTGAACTCCACCTCCTCATCTACACTAAAGTTTGTCAGTCAGAGGCTGTACATGGAAACACAGTCTGTATGGATTAACCCATACACAGCGGAAAACACACACCAAGGAGCATCAATTCACAAACACATGTTCGACCCAGAGTCTGTGAAAGGAGGCACAAATCAATAGAGCTTTGACAAACCAACAAAGACTGTTTCTACCAGTGAATCCCATGGATGTATTAAAGGAACTCCATCTGGACCGGACCAAGGACCAGCTTCATATGTCTGTGTGCTGCCTCTGGACCAGGTCCTGACTGGAAATGACAATCAGTTCTCATCAAACTTACCTGGTTAATCAGTCCAACTCTAACCCGTGGACCACAGTGGTCTATATGTCCATCAGTCCAACCCGTGGACCACAGTGGTCTATATGTCCATCAGTCCAACCCATGGACCACAGTGGTCTCAGTGTCTTACAGCTCAGACCAAATGCCTCCATCATAAACATTCACATAATTTATTTAATCTACAGCACAGGTGCCAAACACACAGCCCACGGGCCAAAACCGGCCCACTGAAGGGTCCAATACGACCCATGGGATGAATCTGTGAAATATACAAATTACACTGAACATACTGTATAAAGAATCATTTTAGTTCAGGTTCCACATTCAGACCAATTCATTCTAAACTGGGTCAGTCAGTAAAATACTGTTACAATCATTATAAATACTGACAACAAAAAAACTAAATTACATCAAAATATTCACATTTACAAACTATCTTTTCACAAAAAATACAAATAACCTGAAATGTATTGGACCAGGGGTTCCCACAGTGGGTACGTGTCCCTCCAGGGGTACTTGGAAGAAGCCCAGGGGGTACTGGACATTAAATAAGTCATCATGTACTGAATACAACATAAAATATGAGAATTAATGCTGAACTATAAAACACAATAAATACATTCATGTAATAGTTCTATTGTCAATCATCTTGTTGAAGCTTTGGTAACATTTATATTTTATATTATTCAAAATGAGTTTATTCGAGTAGATAAGGAATTATTTTTTGTTGATGAAAGGTTCATTTATTAATTAATGACCAATATATTTATTTTTCTTATCGATGACAGAGGGTACTTTTACTTTATATTTTGCACAAAATTTACTTTAAAAATGTGTGTTTTTATATATATATATTACAGTTAATATATGTGTTGTTTACACAGTTTTGTAATATAAACAGACACTTTTGGCACAGGAACACATTTGGCTGAAGTGAGAGTTGGGGGTACTTGGATAAAAGAGTCTATTTCAGGGGGTACTCCACTGTAAAAAAGTCTATTTCAGGGGGTACTCCGCTGTAAAAAGTCTATTTCAGGGGGTAGTCCACTGTAAAAAGTCTGAGAACCACTGGTCTAAGAGAAGTGTAATTTTAATGTGTATTTGTAGATCCACTGTCATGTCAGTTCTAATGCACATGTGCAAATGATAAACTGAGGCAGAATGTTGATAAAATTACACTTATTTTTCTTAATAAATTTCAGTTTTTCATGGTTGTTCATGTTATTCTTTTTTTTTAAGAATTGTTTGAAGATATAATTGTTTCATCATGTAATTTTACTTTTTTCACACTAAAACCAACAGAAATGTTTGGAGTTGATCTTATTTCTATGTTATTTTACTGGTCTGACCCACTTCAGATCATATTGGGAGGATGTGGAACCTGAACTAACATGAGTTCAACAGCCCTAATCTAGAACCATGAGTTCACAGCTGTAGCCTCTAGTTTATTTCATTTATAGAGCCCCTAAAAATACAGCTGTTTTACCACCAAAGCCCAGGCCTTTATTCACAAGACGCTTCTATCAGTCAGGGTTTATTTCTAATTTCCTCTGGTTAATAAGTAGAAATGGCCTCATTTTGACCCACTACAGCGATGCACTTTTGCAACACTTCTTTTTCTGTTTCAAAATAAAAGCTCTTGTGTTTTAGTATATACAGTGCTAGCCTACGTGTTTTAACTTTGTGTAATTGTTGCCTTTCTATAACACTTTCATCGACACACACCTGCAGAACTCCAGTGTTGAGAATACTGAATAAGAAGTGAACAGAAGTGGACAATTGGATTAAAGTGACAGTGTGTTGCATGGCAGGTCCCAGAGGTTCAGACTAGACACAGTTTCCATAAATACACATATAAGACACATGGTATGGACAATAAACACATTAAACAACAACTTCTACAACAGCTTTAACCACATTACCAACTAAAACCCAGGGGGTAAAAGTGGGTCGACTTCAACCTGTTGAAACTTCTAAAATCTGATCACATGACCAGCATCGTGTCTTTAATTTCAGACGCTGTTCAACTGAATGTGCAGTAGATTCCATCTTAGTCTGTTCATTATTTCATTGGTTGATCCATTTGTCAAATCTATGAAGTGTCAGAAAATAGTGAAAAAAGTCACTTCGTGTTTCCCAGAATTAAACAAAAGGACCTTAAAGTGAAACTATCTTAGATTTACTGTGATAAAGGAGGACAGAGCAGGAAGCGTTTCCATTTCAGACCACTGAGAGTGAAAGGTCAGCTTCTCTGGTTCCTTCCTGTGGTCATTTCTCATATGATCCCAGTGCTATTTGACATATTCTTCTGTTTATTTTGTATTAATACTATTAAGGTCACCAGGCTACTGGGTTTATTTAACTCAGTTTAGCTTCTGTCAGGCTGAAGTATCCATGGAATATGTTGCTTGTTTTCATGTAATGATGAGAGAAACCTTTCTCCTTACGTCAGATCTGAGATTCAGTCCAGGTCTGTCTTTGTCAAACTAAATCATGTCTACTCTGTTTTACTGAACCTACACCCAAGGGGTTTTATTTGTGTCAAAAGGATGCATTTTTTGGCCTAACTGGCCTCAACTAAAAGCAGAGCAACAAATGGTGAATCAGAGGAAAAGGCTTTGTGTCACTTTGTGTCCTGTTCAACTGTAGCCTCATTTAATACAAGTAATACATTCAATCCAAATGAGATATGAATCTGAAAAAATATTATTAAAGTTAATAATGCATTGACATATATGAGTCTGAACAAATATTATTATTATAGTTAATAGTGCATTGACATATATGAGTCTAGAACAAATATTATTATTGAAGTTAATAGCACATTTACATATATGAGTCTGAACAAATATTATTATTATAGTTAATAGTGCATTGACAAATGAGTCTAGAACAAATATTATTAAAGTTAATAGTGCATTTACATATATGAGTCTGAACAAATATTATTTTAGTTAATAGTACATTTACATATATAAGTCTGAACAAATATTATTATTATAGTTAATAGTGCATTTACATATGAGTCTGAACAAATATTATTATTATAGTTAATAGTGCATTTACATATATGAGTCTGAACAAATATTATTAAAGTCAATAGTGCATTTACATATATGTCAGAGTTATAACTTTACATAATCAGTTATATATCTTTTCTTCTACAATTGATACTGAAATGTTATAAACACTTCCATAAAATACAGTTCTGAAGCTTAAAATGAGCCTATTTGATAAACGATGGGCTGAACTTGACTGTTTGGCAGTGCTGTTGACTGTGTGGATGTGGTCCCATGTGCAGGTCGCTGATGTTCCCTGCACCGTCTCTACCAGCTGGCCCAGTGTGTCTTTGAACTTTGGAAGGATTTGGACCTGCTTCTGTTCATCTGCCGGCTCACACTCTGGGCTTTAAGGTGACTCATCTCGCTAATAACCAACACATATACCGCCTTCTGCTCTTGCACGATATTACACAGGACTTTAGAGGGAATACAACTGCTTCTGATACCTGGAAAATCCTGCGTCCTGAGCCTCCCTCCCCCTGTGAGGCTCTGAGCGCTGCAGTCCAGATACAGCTGCATGTGAGTATTTTCCCAGAGTTTAATCTCGATCCCAGTAAGCACCACGGGTTTAACACAGACTTAACAACACCAGCCTTAAGCACATGTTCAAACAGCGCGGATCTGATGTAACCGCCTCTCATTGAGCCATAATCCACTGCAACGAGCCAAACAAGACGGAGGCCTTGAAGCCGTTTCTCTTTTCTTCAAGGGTTTTTTCTGGTGCTGTTTTATTGGACAAGTATTTGCTGTGATTACAGAGAGGATTGGTCGGAGGTGGAGGCCCGGCTCTGTGGTTGGATGATCAAAAAGGAGGGGGATTAAACAGGGATGAAGGTGATCAAACATGGATTCCAACGCCTCAGACCTTGAGGAATCGGAAGAACATGAAGAGTGAAAGAGGAAAAAATTCACAACAACACAGCGAGGTGTCGACTCAGAGACCAAGGTGAATGAAAGTTTGGAGAAAGTGAAAACTGGATTTATCACAACAGACATTTCATGGAGTCTCCAGGGTTTATTTTGTTGAAATAAACTACTTTATTTTGTTCTTGGTGGTTCTTCCAGGTTCAAGTGGACTTGTTTTGCTCTCGTCTCTCATCCAAGAGACTTCATTGGTTCCGAGAATCCAGTTGAACCCATTTGAACCTAGAAGAACTGCCAAGAAGCACCCTGACCTGGGAGAATGAGAATCAGAATTATCTTTATTGGCCAAGTATGTGAACACATACAAGGAATATGGCTTCGGATTTTCTTTGCTCCTGACGTACAATTCCAACATGAACCCAAACACACTTGAACGCAGAAATAATATAAACAAACATTCAGCTACAGACAAGGACAGCAATGGGTTGAGACTGACAGTGGGTTTGTACTGTAATATGTACAGAGTGCAAAAGAACTGACCCAGACTCATGTTAGTTCAGTTCCACACTCAGCCCAATATGATCTGGAGTGGGCTGAACCAGGAAAATAAGAACAGTGGAAAACGTACAATTATATTATGAACATTTTTACATCTATAAAGGTTCCTTAAAAATCTGAACAACACCAACAACCTGAAAAGTCTTAAGAAAAATAACAATTTTAACAATATTCTCAGTTTATCATTTAAACATGTACATCACAACGTACAGATCACAGAGGATCTACAAATAAACTAAACACTGAGTAACAGGGAGAATATTAGTACAACTGTACAGACTTCTATTAAGACATGTCAGGTTGTCCATATTTGTTCAGGTTTTTTACATGTTTTGTAAATGGCTAGCTAACCTAAAATAAAGGGGAAAAAGTGCGTTTGTCATTATTTATCAGTAATTATGATAATATTTCACTGGTCTGACCCACTTGAGATCACACTGGTCTGTATGTGGAACCTGAACTAAACTAAGTCTGACATACTTAATTAAATAAAAATTCATTCCAGGGGCTGGATTGGACACTTTGGTGGACTGGTTTTGGCCCCCGGGTCGCATGTTTGACACCCTTGATTTAGTCTAACGCTTCACAATTTTGGCCAAAAATAAAATCCTGATTTTTTCTTCTACAAACTTGATTTTCCATTTTTGGGTAAAACTACAAAAGACAACAGAAGTCAGCATATCGTTTTCGTCAGCAGCCTCCAACGCAAGGCACTGCTCCATACCTCAAATCTGTGACGGTACCATGGGAATCCCCGAAAATTCCATGACAGGCCCACAGAAGTCACACCAATGTAAGTCAGTGACAGGCATCAGTCAGGGTGTGTGGACCATGTTCAGTATGAGTGATCTCCTGTCACAATTATTGAAGGAATATGGAAAACTAACTCACAAACTGCAACTACAAGAAGCACAAATGGACAAAAAATAGAATAAATGGACTGATTACAGAACATGGAATGGAGGAAAGGACTGAATAATGTGAACGTAATGTCATATAGTGTAACCCAGGCAAGGTTTGTTTGTTCACTTTAGTTGTTTTGCTGATTATGTGTTTATAAAGTTTCAATAAAACTTGAGTAAAACTAGAAAAGCACTCGGAGAGCACAGACCTCCGCCAAGGCAGATCAGTGCCCCCCCCCCCCCCCATCACCACCAAAATTTAATCATTTGTTCCTTGTGCCAGTATCAACATTTCCTGAAATTTTCATCCAAATCCATCTATAACTTTTTGAGTTATCTTGCACACGGACAGACAGACAGACAAACCAACGCTGGCAAAAATATAACCTCCTAGGTGGAGGTAAAAAAAAAAAAAAAGATGAGTGATCCCCATGCAGTTCTATTTGAACTGGTGGATCCGTGCGTGAACCAAGGCTTACATTAGTATCACTACTGTGGGTCCATCACAGATTTAAGGTTCATGGTCATTACACGGACTTCTGTGAAAGACTGCTGTCACAGATAGGAGGAGGAGCCTACGGTAGCCCAGAGGCACACATGGCCACATCCTAATTTAAAAATCTGATTCCGGTTTAAAACCTATTAATGGCACAGCCCTAATTTAGTCACTTTCAATGTTCTACCTCTAGATCTGGGTAACATTCAGCTGTCGTGTTCTGTCCGTAAAGAGGAGCTGAAAACCAAATAATCCAATGTAACGTCCATTAAAGTCATTCAATAAGAATGAAGACTATTTCCACGGCAGAGCCCAGCGAAGCTAACAGGGCTGTGATGTAAACTATCAGCTGACAGCAGCTGTATATGGACAGTTAGTGTTGAAAAGAAAGAATGTCAACAGAAAAGCGGAGAAATCCTCCAGCTCCTGTCACTGTCATCAGCTCTGGCATCCACATAACACACACACACACACACACACACACACACAGACACACAGTATTAACTGGACAAGCTATCACTGAGTTAATCACTGGCTGCTTTGTGTTGCTACACTAAAGGGATAATCTACTGTTCTTTATCTGCCACAGCAAATTATGGGATTTAGAAGAGACACCACTGACACCGATTACAGACAAACAAACACACACACACACACACACACACACACATACACACGCAGAGTCCAGCTGAGTAAACTGTTGTCTAGAGGAAAAGCTTCCTGTTAATCCAGCATCTGTTGATCAATAAAACAACTGAGTTCATGTCGTGTCTGTGCACATTCAACCAGCAGTCACCCCCCAAAAAAACAAATAATATATATAAAAAACACATTCAATGTGTCCTCAAGAGTCAAATTTACTAAACTATGTCATGATCTGGCTGAAATATCTACATTTTACTGACACAGATTCAGTTTTACTGTCATTCGATCAATAGTAGTAGAACTAAATGTAGTGACCCCGGTCTGGGTTTGTAGAAGAAGATAAGAATAAAATCTAAATAGAATACAAAATAAATTCTTACTATGTAGTAAATTTCACAGTATGCAGCAACAGGACCAGTTAAAGTGGTGGAGCAGAAGCAGCAGCAGCATCAACAGTGGAATAAAGTGTTATTGTTCAAGGTGCATGGTAGGGCTGGGCGATGTGGAAAAAAACCATATCACCATAATTATTTTCATATCAGATGATATCGATATGTATCACAACATAAATCAAATCAGTATTTTTGTCCATCTTAAATTTTCCGTTCCTCATAAGTTAGTTGTGAAGACATCAGAGGGTTCTTTTGGATTTAAATCTGATTTATTTTCTGTCAGAGGTTGAACATGTCAGATGTGCTGAAGATCATTATCCAGCTGTTTCAGATCAATAAAACAGGTCCATGTATTTAACATAATGTGCGCGCACTTGAAAACCCTCTGCCTTCAGTCCACGTCAAAGTTTTTTCCACATACGGATGGACGGAAGTGCGGATGATGTGTCAGATGCTGTGGACAGAGCATACAGCCCTGGGAGATGCCATTGTTCAGGATGATGGAGGAGGATCTGATGTTGTTGATCCTGACACTCCGTGGCCTGCAGGTCAGGCAGTCCAGGACCTAGTGGCCCATAGAAAGAAGAAGCTCCTAGTGTTGCTTGGACACTAGTTTCTGCAGGATGATGGTGTTAAATACATATCACATATCAAGCATGTACAAGCCAAAGTCTCCAGAAGCATTGCAATGATAAATAAAGCAAAGAAGCTTTTGGATCAGAAGTCACTTCACACTCTATACTGTTCCCTAGTCTCACCATATTTACAGTACTGTGCTGAGATCTGGGGTAACTACAAGACCTCATTACAGCCACTAACTATTATTCAAAAAAGAGTAATATGGATCATTCACAATGTTGGCTACCAGGAACACACAAACTTATTATTCTTACAATCAAAATTACTGAAGTTCACAGACACTGTGGACTATCAAACAGCTGAGATAATGTACAAAGCTAAAAGTAATCTTTTATCAACAAATATACAGAAATTATTCAGTATTCATGAGGGGGGGTTATGATTTAAGGGGGAAAATTAACTTTAAAATTCACTTAATACGTACAACTAGGAAGGGTTTTTGTGTTTCAGTCAGACAGACAGACAGAGAGAGAGACAGAGACAGACAGAGGCAGACAAACAGACAGAGAGGGAGATAGACAAACAGACAGAGAGGGAGACAAAGACAGACAAACAGACAGAGGCAGACAGACAGACACACAGACAGACAGAGACAGACAGACAGACAAACAGACAGACAGACAGAGACAGACAGACAGAGGGAGACAGACAAACAGACAGAGAGGGAGACAGAGACAGACAAACAGACAGAGGCAGACAGACAGACAGACAGACAGAGACAGACAGACAAACAGACAGAGAGACAGAGACAGACAGACAGACAGAGACAGACAGACAGACAGAGGGAGACAGACAAACAGACAGAGAGGGAGACAAAGACAGACAAACAGACAGAGGCAGACAGACAGACACACAGACAGACAGAGACAGACAGACAAACAGACAGAGAGACAGAGACAGACAGACAGACAGAGACAGACAGACAGAGGGAGACAGACAAACAGACAGAGAGGGAGACAGAGACAGACAAACAGACAGAGGCAGACAGACAGACAGACAGACAGAGACAGACAGACAGAGAGGGAGACAGACAGAGAGACACACACACACACACAGACAGCGAGAGGACACAGACAGACAGAGATATGTTGCTATACTTATCTCCTCCCCACCCTCCCTTGTGCTTTGGCGTGGACCATAACCCCCTGCTCACCCCACCACCACCACCACCGCCCCTCTCTTGATTGGAGTCCCATGGGTACCCCGCTGATCCGCATCACTACTACAGACATATCACTACAGATCATACAGTGGTTATAATCCTCCATGTGACCCACACACATCAGTTCTATATGGTCAGCTTCATGTGATCAAAGTACTTTTTCGAGTATAATGTACAAAAACAAACACCCCATTATCTTAATTATTTTCACCAATTGCCGTATGGCAGTAAGGTTATCAACCCAGGTGATGTTGGATTCAAGGTCAGGATTCTGTCCAGAAGCCCTGGTCCAGTTCCAGTCCAACTGGTGTGTTTACATGCAGGTGGAGGTCAGTTGAGCTAACATGTTTATGTGTACTTTTAAAGTCCAGCTTTAGTTGGACTGATGCAATAGTTTAGTTTATTGGTGTCATGTAAACCTGCTGGCTGTGATGATCAATCCCTTCATCATCATCTTCATGTTTTCAAGGTGAAGGTTGTAGACCACAATCTAAACACCTGGTTTAACTTTAGACTGACCCATGGATGACATGTTCTGAACAGATCTCAGATCAGGAGCGGTCCAGAGCTTATCATTATAGGTGTAACGGTGCAACCATTTGTACCAAACTGTTTGGGTTCAGGTCCTTCAATACAATACAGAGGAGTACCGATCAAACACATGTAGCCTATGTGAAGAACACAAACACTGGGGAAGCAGGGTGGACACAAGCAGAACCCAGGGTTTCTCATATATACATTCAGCAGTGGTGCCGCTGCAAAAAAAAAAAAATCCTCTTTATTCTGAGGCTGTAGCGCCGATTGGGGGGGGGGGGGGGGGGTATAAATATGACAACAGAGAGAACAACAGAGGCACAGAAGCCAGGTCAGACGTTTGAAGCATGTTAAGTTTCACTGTCAGTTTTTGGTATTTGTGGAGCGCACCCCCAACACCACCACCACCAGTCTCCTTCACTGTATCAAAAATATCACAAACTGAAGACCCCTGTACCGAAAACATACCAAACTGAAATGTTTCTGTAGCGTTCCGCCCGTACTTGTCATCATTACTGACCTTGATTGAAACCCCTTGTGAGTTTGCTTCATCTCGTAACCCTGCACCATCCGCATGGGCCTGGATAATGTGACAAATGCCACATATACAGTTTTCCTCTTATAAACAGGCTGTCACTATCAGGCATCCAAAAATGTTGAACACATGAAAATATCCAAATCCTGCTGAAGGTTTGAGCTGTGCATGTGTCAGAGGTAAATAATGCTGTGCAGTTTGTCAAAACACAGTTGTTCATATTTAAAAACACTTTGGGTCTAAACTGCAGGCGCAGACGTGCTGAAAGTGACATTTGTCAGAGTAAAATGTTCCATCTGACAGCTCACTCGCGACTCAGATTGTCCCCTGAGGGCTCCCGTAGCAGCAAACACCTTCGTTATTCCTACAAGTGGCTCAGCAGATGCTGTATTTGACACAAATGGGCTGTATTTTAAATTGGAACTGTTAGAAAACAGACACTTGGAGCAAATAGAGAAGCAGAAACAGGAGAGGAGAGGAATTATTTTTAATGCCGAGCAGATCGGCTGCCTGTTAAATTAATCTACGAGGTGTCACCAGAGCTGAAAAAATAAATAAAGGCCGTGGAGGCAGTGAGAGTATCTGTCCAAACCAGATTTGATTATCATTTCATCACCACTCGCAGTTGGCAAGAGGTAAAACTAAATTATTGCTGTGACTAGTGTGAAATGATTCAATCTGAAGCGTTCACATGTTCAGACGGTTGAGTTGAACAGAGAACAGAAACAACTTGGATGGGACTGAAAATAGGATCAAACACCTGAATCCCAAATGAGGAGTCTGGAATCTGAGGTTTACACTCAAATTACTTATGATGTAGGAACACAAACGTCAGTTAAAAAGACACAGAGCTGCTTCGTCTGTTCAGTCTCAGAATGCAGTTGTCAGTTCAGACACCTGTGTTTCCTTTTAACTATCAGAGAAAACACTTCAACATTTTACACTTTCAATTTTCATCACAATCCAAACCACTGATCAACACACAGAACAAACTTCGAGATCCACATGGTTTTAGCCCTAATTTCCATATATTACAGTAGGAATAAAAGACTGAAGGGCAGTGGATGAGGCACAAATGGAGGAACAGGGTGTGTAATGAACAGGGTGAGAAAATAAAAAGGGTGTGTAATAAACAGGGTGTGAAAATAAAAAGGGTGTGTAATAAACAGGGTGTGAGAATAAAAAGGGTGTGTAATAAACAGGGTGTGTAATAAACAGGGTGTGAAAATAAAAAGGGTGTGTAATAAACAGGGTGTGTAATAAACAGGGTGTGAAAATAAAAAGGGTGTGTAATAAACAGGGTGTGAAAATAAAAAGGGTGTGTAATAAACAGGGTGTGTAAATAAAAAGGGTGTGTAAATAAACAGGGTGTGTAATAAACAGGGTGTGTAAATAAACAGGGTGTGAAATAAACAGGGTGTGTAAATAAACAGAGTGTGTAAATAAACAGGGTGTGTAATAAACAGGGTGTGTAAATATAAACAGGGTGTGTAAATAAACAGGGTGTATAAATAAAAACAGGGTGTGTAATAAACAGTGCTTGTAAATATAAACAAAGCTCCTTATTTTAATTTAGTAGTCTTCTGCTTCTTTGTGTTGAATCATATTTTGGGTATTATAAGAATTTATGGTCATGTACAGTATATATCCTGTGCATATCAATGTCCTTATTTCATATATCGGCCAATATATTGGTTATCAGTCGATATATCAGATATCGTCGTTTTTTTGCCCCCAATATCAGTATCGGCTCCAAAAATCCCATCTGACTGGTCCATGTGATGCACTTTCATATGTTTTCTTCCTGTTTGCAGTAAATTCCCTTTGAAGCCTGTTTTTTCTGTCTCTACCTGCAGCGAACACACACCAAACAGAACGACACAATGGCCCAAACATTCAGTTTGGATAGTTTTAACTGCGCTTTAACACCATTGACTTCACAGGATTAGTTTGACATCTGCAATAAACACACACATTCAAACACAGTTTCAGTGAGGCTCTGCCTTCTGACACGTCATCTGAAATCACACATCATCAGGACGCACCGATGCATCCACAGACCCTCTAGAGTTAATGAAGGATTCACTGCAGTTGAACAAAAATAGATGGATTTAACCTAAATTAGGCCAAGACAAGGGAAGATAACAATATATAGATAATTAACACGGCTTTGAGCAAGACCTGCACGATTCTTTGGCCGTGCTTTTGGAAAATTAACCGTGCAAATCACAGGTGCACAGCCGGCTGAATAATACGGTGGTGAAGGGTGAGGGTTTGCGTCCTTGGTGAATTTCTTTGTGCTGTTTGACGCTGAAGGTCTGACATCTGGGGCTGGTATCTATCGGTTGAATATTTAATCCTTTTGGGCTTTTTCTTGCAGCCTCCTGAATAGAAACACTTTTCATAGATGTGTCATCCACATATTTGTGAAGGACAGATGGAGCTGCACTACTTATATTAAATCTGTCACTCGTAAATCCTTTTTTTTTTTGTTTAAATGATCTTTTCTGGATGTTTAAGGCTATACAGCCATGCCAGAAGTAAATTAACTAGAGTTAAATTCATCCAAAATACTGCAATAATATGGAATGAAATACAGTCGACACAAAGCATCAAAAACTTTCAAGAGGATGTTGTATAACTTAGAGACTGAGACATCTGGCTGCAGATGTTTTTTCTGATGCACTTTATCTTCATCTCATGGGCACTTTCAGCAAAGTTAACTTTGGAAGGTTTGACTTGACTGTGCCTTTTTCATGTATTAAAAATTTGTTTTTGTGTTTATGTATGAAAGTTTGTGTTTGTAACTATTTAAAGTACTGCTGCCTGTCTGGGCCAGGACACTTGAAAAAAAGATTTTTAATCTCAATGAGGTTTTCCTGGTTAAATAAAGGTTAAAAAAAAAAAAACAAGAAAAAAAAAAACAAGAGGAAAACTAGATAGTGTTTGGATGTAACTTTATATGAGAAAACTGTAATTCCAATCAAAGATGGAGACTGTAGGTAGAAAAGTTCATCATGTGACCTTTGGCCAGCTCATCCAGATCCAGTAATACATGAAAAGTCATAAGTTCAGACTGAGATTTGCTGCAAAAAGACCAGAAGATGGAGAAGAAGATGGAAAAGAAGGAGGAGAAGATGACAAAGAAGAAGGAGAAGATGACAAAGAAGGAGAAGACAAAGAAGACAAAGAAGGAGAAGACAAAGAAGCAGACAAAGAAGGAAAAGAAGACGAAGGAGACGAAGTAGACGAAGAAGAGTTTGAAGGCTTATAAAAAGATCTCATTTCATCATCTTGGTCCACATCTGGACTAAACAGTTGGTCTCTGACTGATGACGTTTGACGACATCTTCAGTCCAGACTGAGCACAGATTGAGAAAGACCCTCCATCCAGAAAGATGAGTTCCTGAGGATTATGGGAAATATTTTAGTACTGGCGTCCATCTGGCAGATCTGTGGTCTGTGAGTAAATCTGTGACAGTGGCGAGGACGGCGTCAACACCTGCTGAGTGTGTGTATGAAGTGCAGCAGGGCGCCCCAAACAAAGATGGTGGCAGTAAAATTCATCAGCAGCGGCACCTCTTAAATCCTTCACCGTGTTTTACAGTCGACTCGACTTTTACAACCACGCTGATGGAAAGACAGACGCTGGAGATTGCCTCAATGATTGGCTGCATCTGCACTGCAAACACTAAACACACACACACAAACACACACCTACATGACAACGTGACAATCTGAAGACGTTAAAGCAAAACTCAGACCCAAAATAAATCAAATGCACATTGAGCAACAGAAGGAGATTGAAGGAGAGTGAAAAAGTGCAGATTCATCACACACTCACACACACATATTTGACAGAATGGCAGAGAAATGAGCAGTGAGTGGAGCTGCCCTACACATTAAAACATGATCAGTAATGCTGAGCCTGTGGCCATGACGACCACACACACACAAACACAACTCATTCACAATCCTATCACAGCATCACAACAGCATCTGACTGTGACAAACATGAGCCCCCTGGCACTGGGAACTGGAACACACCGTCCAATACCACCCAGTCATCACATCACAATTAGGCTGAAATAATCACCATTATTCTGTAGATTCACCTGGATACAAACAGTGGATGAAACCCACACAAATAACACACATTATTATTTACACATTGTTCTTCTGACATTGCTTTAATGACACTAGTCACTTTTCCATTGACCCTCGAATTATGTGAATATAACTTGTTCTAGGGCTGTGCAATTAATCGAAATTCAATTACGATTTCGATTATTACACGCAACGATTACAAAAATTATGTAATCGAGAAAAAACGATTATTAATTTTGAGTTGTTTTAATTCACGCGCACGAAAGCTACCATGAGCTGCTCTGCCCCGCCCCCCTCTAAGCTACTGCTGCCTGCTAGCCGGCAGGTCTACCCCAAGAGGAAAGTTGTACCTAGCGGTCTGGAAAAACGGCAGGAGAATCACAGCAGAAGTGCTTGGTAAACAAAAAAGGCAAGTCAAATTCAATTGTATGGAATCACTTTGGGTTTGATGAAGACGACGAAGAGCAAAAACACATCGCGTGCAAAAAGTGTTTCGTAGTTGTGTCCGCACCGACCGCTAACACAACAAACCTTTGTAACCATCTGAAGTTTAACCACCGCCACCTTTATCATATTCTTTATCTTATGAAAAACTAAAACACATAAAAACAACTTCGTCCGCAATGCAATCTTCAGTCTCCGAATGTCTTTACGCTGCAACTCCCGTATTAACCTAACCCTAACCTGTATAACCCTAACGTGCGTATTCTACAGGGTGTCCCATAAGTCTCCATACATAGGAAAAATAAACGTTTCTTGACATAAACCATTTTTATTTCTATAATATGCTCTATATGACTGCCATTTTGTCGGGAACACATTTCAATGCGTGTCCTCCACTGCTGAAGAACTATAAAGAAGAAATATAAAGAAATACATGTTAGAACCATTTGTATTATGTATGTCTCCTATGTATGGAGACTTATAGGATACCCTGTAGATGGCTGATGTATACAGAAGGCCTGAACTGAAACCTCACAGCACGCCACTGAATTTACTGTGTTTCATACTACATTGAACATACTTGAATTTATAATTTGCACTTTACGTGAGTTTTTTTTTTTATTGCCACAGTTCTATGGCAAGTCTATAGCAGTTTAATTACAGTGCACTATTTGTTTACAAAAGGAAACATACTTGAATTTACAGTACACTTATTTGATTTCAAAGATTTTTTTTGTTTCGTACAAAAGTGAAAATACTTTGTTTTAGTGGTTAAAAGCTTTATTTATGTTTAAATTAATAAATTTAATTTAAATTAAATTTCACCTAAATTGTTGTTTTTCAATGAATAGTTGTTGTTGTTAGAGGTGTTTTGCGTAGTTAAATTGGTATATGACACAAAACTGTAATGCAAAGACCTTTTAGTCCAACTAGAGTCACATGACCAAAACAAACAGATATTGATGGATGTCAGAACAATAGAAGAAGAGTTTAAACGAGTTTAAAAGGGCTGCTCGATTATAGAAAAAAAAAAATCACGATTATTTTAGCAATAATTGAAATCACGATTATTAAAAACGATTATTTGTTAACCTTAAAGTTGTTTATTTTTTCTTGCAAAACAATGTAAAATATACTCTTTAAACATAAATAAAGCTTTTAACCACTAAAACAAAGTATTTTCACTTTTGTACGAAACAAAAAAATCTTTGAAATCAAATAAGTGTACTGTAAATTCAAGTATGTTTCCTTTTGTAAACAAATAGTGCACTGTAATTAAACTGCTATAGACTTGCCATAGAACTGTAGCAATAAAAAAAAAAAAAAAAAAAAAAAACTCACGTAAAGTGCAAATTATAAATTCAAGTATGTTCAATGTAGTATGAAACATAGTAAATTCAGTGGCGTGCCGTAAGGTATCAGTTCAGGCCTTCTGTATACATCAGCCATCTACAGGGTATCCCATAAGTCTCCATACATAGGAGACAAAATACATATTGTTCTAACATGTATTTCTTTATATTTCTTCTTTATAGTTCTTCAGCAGTGGAGGACACGCATTGAAATGTGTTCCCGACAAAATGGCAGTCATATAGAGCATATTATATAAATAAAAATGGTTTATGTCAAGAAACGTTTATTTTTCCTATGTATGGAGACTTATGGGACACCCTGTAGAATACGCACGTTAGGGTTATACGGGTTAGGGTTAGGTTAATACGGGAGTTGCAGCGTAAAGACATTCGGAGACTGAAAATCGCATTGCGGACGAAGTTGTTTTTATGCGTTTTAGTTTTTCATAAGATAAAGAATATGATAAAGGTGGCGGTGGTTAAACTTCAGATGGTTACAAAGGTTTGTTGTGTTAGCAGTCGGTGCGGACACAACTACGAAACACTTTTTGCACGCAATGTGTTTTTGCTCTTCGTCTTCTTCATCAAACCCAAAGTGATTCCATACAATTGAATTTGACTTGCCTTTTTTGTTTACCAAGCACTTCTGCTGTGATTCTCCTGCCGTTTTTCCAGACCGCTAGGTACAACTTTCCTCTTGGGGTGGACCTGCCGGCTAGCAGGCAGCAGTAGCTTAGAGGGGGGCGGGGCAGAGCAGCTCATGGTAGCTTGCGTGCACGTGAATTAAAACGACTCAAAATTAATAATCGTTTTTTCTCGATTACATAATTTTTGTAATCGTTGCGTGTAATAATCGAAATCGTAATTGAATTTCGATTAATTGCACAGCCCTATTAATAATAATAATAATAATAATAATGATAATAATGAATATATCTGTAAATCAACACGATATTTATGTTCGTCACCATGGTTACGGAATGACTTCTTGTGTTATTTTGTGATAAATACACAAATCACCACATTTGTGATTTAACGGAAAAACCCACATTACGTACTTATGTTTTGTGGACATTTAGTAAATATGGGTAAAGTTTTGCACAGATGTCCAAAGGAAAAGCCACTACTGCAGTGTTTTTCAACCTTGGGGTCAGGACCCCACGTGGGGTCGCCTGGAATTTAAATGGGGTCACCTGAAATTTCTAGTCATTGGTAAAAATAAAAACAATTACAAAAAAAACGTACTAATAAGCAGCAGATAATGGATGGATGGATGGATGGATGGATGGATGGATGGATGGATGGATGGATGGATGGATGGATGGACTAATAAAAAATATATGATGAGTTGAGAGAGAAAATCACAATCCATAAAAGACATGACAAACTGTGAGTGTGAAACTGCAGCACTGTGGTTCTGTTTATCTGTCAAATGTTCATTGTGGTCGGTTTCAGATGCTGCAGCTCTTTCACAATTCACAGTTTCAGTTCTTGTTTGTTCAGTATTAATTGTCAGCCTTGTAAATCCAAGCTGGACTCACTGTACATATCCTGACCAAGGAAAATAAAATTCTCCCTTTGTGCAGTAATCTACACCTGCATTTACTGCCTCTGTCCACAATAACATACATTATATAGACTAAATGACCTCTAAAATTAACCTGTATTTGAAACATATGCCGCGTTTCCACTACGTGGTACCGGCTCAACTCGACTCAACTCGACTCTGCCTTTGGTATCACCTCCACTGAGGTTCCAAGACTGGGGAACAAATACTAAAACGCAATGTGTAAACACTGCAGACCACTGATTGGTCAGAGTCGTTTCTGTGACCCGCCGTTTTACAAAAAAACAGATGCAGAAGTTGACAGAAAATATAGCGATAGGTTAATCCACATGATGACAGCCCCAACTGATCTGCCTTGGCGGAGGTCTGCGCTCTCCAAGTGTTTTTTTCTAGTTCTGTTGTGAATTTATTGTAATCAGTGGTTTATTTTCTACTTTGGTCAAATATTTCACTGATGGGTTTTGTATATTCACCTTTCATGATCAGAGTTCATTAACCCTTATTCACTCTCAGTCTTGAAAACAAAAAAAAAACAAACATATAAACTGATATAAATATGATTTCTGTGCATAGTTTTATGGTGGCGATATCAACAAAAATATGACTCCGACAGGTAAAAAAAAGAAGTAATCTATTAACTATAATTAACAGTTATTAAATTTAGCAGCCGTATATACAGCTCTGCTGATTGACAATAAACAGTTATTATTGATTATTTCAAGTCCAAAATAGGGAGCTGTACAGGAAACAGTGGCATCTTTAAAGCTGCAGGAGACTTTCGTCAACAATTTTTCATCACATCTGTCAAACCCCAGTCATATCCTCAGTATCATGAATCCGTAAGTGTTTCTGTGAAAACTCACCTGAATCTCTTCCCTCAAGGTCAACAGCTTCTTCGTGTACTCCACCATAAACAAACCATTTGTTTACAAACAGTGCTGGTATGTAACTCAGGTGTCTTCGGAATTTTGTCTCAACGTGCATTGTGGGAAGCAGAGGCTCGCGCTGCTGCCTGGCAGCTGTAGCACAACCATATGATATTATATGGATGAAACAAACACGATGTGGAAACAGCAGAAACGGCTGGAGAGAAGCAGAGCAAGCGGAGCTCCACCTCACAGTGGCAACTGCAAGAAACATGACACGAAAACGGCTGGAGCTCCGCTTCCTTTCAGCCGTTTTTGCGTTTCAGCCATTTCCGCATCATGTTTGTTTCATCCATGAGTCTCCGCTTCCCACAATGCATGTTGCCACAAAATTCCGAAGATGCCCGAGTTACCTCCCGGCTCTGTTTGTAAACAAATGGTTTGTTTATGGTGGATGGAACTAAGAAACTGTTCAAGTGATTCAGGTCTATTCACAGAAAGACTTAGAGATTCATGATACTGTGGATATGACTGAGGTTTGACAGATTTGATGAAAAATTGGTGACGAAAGTCTCCCGCAACTTTAAAGTAATATTATGTAAGGAGACAGAAGTTCCAAGTACACTTAAAGCTGAGATTCAAGATCCTGATTCTAAAACCACAGTGATGTGATTTCTATGAAATAATATCATATTCATCCAGCACTATACGACCGTATATCAGAGAAAACAACCACTCTGTGCGTCACATGAGCATCTTCTTAATGAATGATTCCAATCACCATCAGCAGCTCCACACACATCAACACATGCTCAAATGTACAACCTGGACAACAAATACATTTCACTCCTGTTACCATGGCAGCAGCACCGTCGTTATCCCCAAAGTACCATCTTTGTCTAATTGAGTATAAGTCTTATTCTCTCGTCCATTGTCCTGCCTTTTACTGTTAAACACAGACCTTCACCAGTGTTGGACACAGACTGTCTGCTTACCAGAGACAGCCTAATGAAAAATCTAAAATCACACAAAAACACTGTACTTGTTATTTTTTGTTGTTGTCTTAATCAATATTTTTGTGCAGCAGCTTTTGTTGAAGCTCCACTCCTGAGCTGACAGACAAAAGCTGCACTGTTTAACTACAAGAAGAAAATCCATAGAGTAAAACATTGATGCGTGTAGTGAAGCAGCTCAGTGTGAGTTCAACGACACTGAAGAGCAACATGGCAGAATGACGGCAGCTACAAGAGCCATCTAAATGTAAATCACATGTAAATCAAAGTGGTGTTGTCGTCTGTGCGGTTCAGAGCGTACACACAGTTTCCTCCTTTTCACACAGCGACAGAAAAATAAACTGTCACATGTCACAACACGGACGCTCATACACAGAAACACACTGAAGTGACAGGAGACGGAGGAGAAAAGGACGTCCACCCATTTCAGACAGAGATGAGTGACAGGCCTGCACTTACACAGACCATGTTTGGTAGTCGACAGACGCCGGCGCAGAGCACGACTATGGTTTGATGTGTTATTAAATCTGATGCTGACTCAGGAGACTTAGTATGAGTTCAGGTTTACTTCAACACACAGGAGTCTGGATTCAACTGAACTGAATCTACTGAACACAGACCGGTGTCTTTGACCGTCATTAGGGACCAGGACTGGGCCGGTGTCTGAACTCTGACCCCGTATGGCTGTATATTCACCCTTTGTAGATTAAAGTTATTATTCATGTTACATCTAAACACATGGACTGGATATACTTCAGGATTTAGCATCAATAAACCAGGTGTATATTGTTAAAGACAGTGGCATTAGTGGTAATTAATTGGATTTAACTGCGATGATCATAACACACCTGTTGATGCAGAGGGTTTGCTTTACTTCATGTGGACTTCAGTCTGATGTGTAACTTATGATTCTATAAAATCATAGCTGCTGTGGAGGTTTCAGAGCATGAATCAGACAGCAAATCAATGCAGCTCTGCACAAACACTGCTGCAGCAAACACAAAGTCTGGAATAAAAGTTAAAGTCAAAGCAAACACCACAGAATCACTGCAAACAAATTCCAAACCACTGAGGAGCGGTGACATACAACCACTCACAGCATGTTTACTGCAACCACAACGACACACAACACAAAGCAGACACACAACAGCTGCCGCTGAGGCCCAAAACCCACAACCAGTCACACTGTAAAGACCAGGAACAGACTCAGGTCCAGAGTCAGAGGGAAACAGCATCACACTGCCTTTACTCACACCTTTAAATAACTTAAACACACAAACTGGTCTGAGGTGATGCATTCAGGACGCCTGGGAAAAACAACACTTCGCATCTAATAAGATCCATTCACTTAGTCAGTCATTGATTCTAAAAGAAAGGAAAGATGTTATTTCACTCCTTTTATTTAAAGCTTAAAGACCCAAACGTCCACCTTTAACCCTTACAGACCCAAACGTCCTCCTTTAACCCTTACAGACCCAAACGTCCTCCTTTAACCCTTACAGACCCAAACGTCCACCTTTAACCCTTAAAGACCCAAACGTCCACCTTTAACCCTTACAGACCCAAACGTCCACCTTTAACCCTTAAAGACCCAAACGTCCACCTTTAACCCTTTAAGACCCAAACGTCCGCCTTTAACCCTTAAAGACCCAAACGTCCGCCTTTAACCCTTAAAGACCCAAACGTCCGCCTTTAATCCTTACAGACCCAAACGTCCGCCTTTAACCCTTACAGACCCAAACGTCCGCCTTTAACCCTTAAAGACCCAAACGTCCACATTTAACCCTTACAGACCCAAACGTCCACCTTTAACCCTTAAAGACCCAAACGTCCGCCTTAAACTGTTAAAGACCCAAACGTCCGCCTTTAACCCTTACAGACCCAAACGTCCACATTTAACCCTTACAGACCCAAACGTCCACCTTTAACCCTTACAGACCTAAACGTCCACCTTTAACCCTTACAGACCCAAACGTCCACCTTTAACCCTTACAGACCCAAACGTCCACCTTTAACCCTTACAGACCCAAACGTCCACCTTTAACCCTTACAGACCCAAACGTCCACCTTTAACCCTTACAGACCAAAACGTCCACCTTTAACCCTTAAAGACCCAAACGTCCACCTTTAACCCTTACAGACCAAAACGTCCACCTTTAACCCTTAAAGACCTAAACGTCCACCTTTAACCCTTACAGACCTAAACGTCCACCTTTAACCCTTACAGACCCAAACGTCCACCTTTAACCCTTAAAGACCCAAACGTCCACCTTTAACCCTTACAGACCAAAACGTCCACATTTAACCCTTAAAGACCTAAACGTCCACCTTTAACCCTTACAGACCTAAACGTCCACCTTTAACCCTTACAGACCCAAACGTCCACCTTTAACCCTTACAGACCCAAACGTCCACCTTTAACCCTTACAGACCAAAACGTCCATCTTTAACCCTTAAAGACCCAAACGTCCACCTTTAACCCTTACAGACCAAAACGTCCACCTTTAACCCTTAAAGACCCAAACATCCACCTTTAATCCAGAACTCTAACACACATACAATACCATGACACGCTATTATAAGGACATGCGTACGGTAGGGAACCGTGGTGTTTTTATACCACTGTTTTCTTTTACATTCCTATGCAGAACAGGAATGTATTTAAAAAAGCTCCTTTTGGGTCTTATGTGTGCACCTGCCTGTTTTATACAACTGTATACAAGTAAAAGAATAAGAAAGGGTTCTATTGTTTAGGACAGAAAGGGTTATTTTATTCACCACAGTGACAGAATTTGTTCCTACTGTGAAATTCAGTTTTTGCTGACAAGCAAAATATTATTATGGTTATTTCCATACCACTTTTACTTCACACATTACATACATGACTGATTCATACAGGGTTCATATCTGAAACGACCTCTACAAGTACTACCAATTAGCAGAGGTGGTAAGGAGGCATTTCCATAATATTATAGGGAGGTGAAGGGTTAAACATTGCCCTGTTTTTTACAAAGTTACTAAGATAAGGAGTAAATGTGTCATCTGAGTGACTTCATCATGTATGTGAAGGTGTGTTTATGTGATAAAGTATCAGTAAAACCAGTTATCAGACTGGTTTAATGTGGTTTCATTAAACATTTGTTCACTTCTAATAATCAGAATGTAAACTATGCAGTTTGTAAAAGCCTTGATCCTTCCAACTGTGTGGTTCACATAATCAGGACAGAATGAGGAATGGAAAAACCCTGAATTAATTAACATAAACACAACATTTACACACAAATGAGTGTTTCCATAAATATGTAAGTTCATGATAAATATGACTGTGAAGGCTGCAGTGAAAATGCAGTGGAGTCATTGATTACTTCATTAACTTTGTTGCAGATAATCTCAGTGTTTCTGCATCTTTACTGATCAGATATGAATGTTCCAAACAGTATTTATTGTCCCTCAGGACCAGTTAGGTTTGCAAATAGTAGGTCTGTCATACTTAGTTCAGTTAGTTTTTTTTTTTTAAATCAAGTGTTTGTTATTGTGTTTTGTCCATTTTATTTTGAATACAACTCAAGGACCAAAACATAAAATGTTACCTGTACCATGGTAAATGTAAACAATATAAATAACTGAAATATTACCAAACCAAAAATTACAAAGTGGGATGCCCCCCCCCCCCCCAAAAAAAATCTCTCTCTCTCTCTCTCTCTCTCTCTCTCTCTCTCTGTCTCTCTCTGTCTCTCTCTCTCTCTCTCTCTCTCTCTCTCTCTCTCTCTCTCTCTCTCTCTCTCTCTCTCTCTCTCTCTGAGGTGCGGCTGTACGCACCAATACCGCCATGGATTCCCCAGGTGCGCAGCCAAAAATAAATAGGCGATCAATGATAAAACAACTTCTCAACTACAAAAATTGCCATTGACTAATTTTCATAGTTAATTATGTCAACTAAATCAACTAATGGCAGCAGCACCAACTCCAACTCCATTTCAACATCTACAAATAGAGGATTCAAGTGGTGAACCTCTGTTTCTGTTTTATTGGACATGGATAATCATGGATAAATGTGGATTCTGCTTGGGAAATGAGAAGGTTCAGGAGGTAGAACAGGTTGTTCAATAACTGAAGGGTTGGCGGTTCGACTCATTTACTTGTGTAGTAATATTTACTAGGTTAACTGTCTCAATTTTAACTTTCTATTTGAAAGTATCTGTGAGAACTGGAATTATTTAAGTAAATCCAATATATGCCATCCATGTAATAAGTAAACTGTGCGGGAAGAGTAAGTTTTATTATGTATTTTCACGTAATATTCAAAGGTTTCATAGTCATTACAATGAACTTAGGAATACCAAGTAGGTTTTAATTGTGCTGCGTGTTTATGAGCCGGCGCATGCGCCTTGTGACACGCATACAGGAGGCATGCACATCTTTGTCCGCCAAAACACAAGAAGACAACGGTCAGGTTTAAGGTAAGACATTTGGGATTTTTCTGCATATGTAACTTAACGGAGTTAATGTAATAATATGATAATATAAACTGTAATATTTGCCATTATCGCACATCATGTAAATTTTAATTTTAATAGTATTTTGGAGTATGCTTGTGCAAACATCTTGCTAAATTAGCCATTAACAATCAGACATGCTAACAACCAGCATGTTTACAATGAATACCTCCGGACCGGAACAACATACAGCCTTCAACAACGATGACAGAGATCATTCCAATGCCGAGGTGATTCCTGGTGGACTGACTGCTGCAGCTTCATTACTAAACTGACAGCTAACAGCAGCTAAATGTAGCCGCGTCGCTACCATTAGTTAGCACCGTCGGCGCTAATGTTAGTTAGCTCTGTGAGCACTCTCTCTCTCCTCTCTCCTGACTCAGCTGAGTTGTCCGGAGCCAAACTCGGCAAGAAATCCACCTCGGCTCTGTATTCCCTTGTCATCAAATTAACCGCCGTCGTGTTGGAGGCTGTGTGTGGTTTTTTTGTGTGGTTTCACGGTCCCTGTCAGAAGATTAAACAGGAGGTGTAGGACTTGCTTGTTTATGTTGTGCACTGGCTGGCTGTACCATATCGCGCCGCCATGACGTCACGAGGCTACGTAGCTGCCGCGGTGGCGTTTAGCCCGCCTTCAAAGTAAGGGTGCTGTTGGAAATGCAAGCTCAAATGAGACAAAGCCTCTTCTCAGTCCTCTCGGTGTTTCAGTTATGGAGCAAATCATTAAAAAAAATACTCAATGATTTTTAAAAACCTTGAAATTGTCAAACTGGCATTCCAACTTCTTGATGTGATAAGTGATTGATACTGTCAAAGTGCACCAGATTAATTCATTTAGATTGCAAATGTTCAAAATTTGGTGGTTTGACAGTGGTGCAGTTTATTTTTGTTACATGATTCTGTAGTTTTAATGCATTATTAGGGGCCGAGCCGAAAGGTAAGGCCCTCTCACACAGTGAGAGGCCTTGCCTGCAAGCAAGGCCCTATTGTTTTTCGTTCGTTTTTATATTATTATTATTCACACACCACTTTGACCTGGATTTTGACCCCCTAAACATGCTCGAAAACTCACCAAATTTGGCACACATGTCAGGTCTGGCGAAAAATTTGATAAAATGTAAAAATTAACCCCATAGGTGCCAAAATGAGCTCTCTAGTGCCCCCTAGATACACAAAAATGGCCCTAGCAGCCAGTAGGAATGTCATAGAAACATGAAACAAATGCCAAAATTTTCGTCTCATTGAGCCCGACAAATCACGTGCTGACACTCATGACCTAACTCCAACAGGAAGTTCAGAATTTGCCTTTCAAAATAAAATGCTCAAATTGCAAACTTCCAGTAGGAATGTCGTAGACACACGAAACCAACGCCAAAACCTTCGTTTAATCAAGCCCAACAAATCACGTGCTGACACCTATGAGCTATCTCCAACAGGAAGTTCGCAATATGCCTTTCAAAATAAAATTTTTAAAACTAACTCCAATTACACCGTTTGTCGTATTGACTTCTAAATAGCACCAAAAGATAGAGTGAACCCTCCTCAAAAAAGTTACTTCACACTTTTTCCAGAACTGTCTTAGTTTTTTTTTTTTTTAGAAGCCCACAAAGTTGCGATGTTTGGAAGTCATTTTTCACTTTGGAGTTTTTCCCCACATGTGACATATCTACGCATTCACAGGACTCAGCACAACGCTCACATGCAAAAAAATTTGAGATAGGATGTACGGTTATTGATTTATAGCAATTTGTTTATTTTCATACTTTTTCCACTTTAGACTGCCATTTGACCCCCTTAACATGCTCCAAAACTCACCAAATTTGCCATGTATGTCATGGCTGGTGAACACTTTGATTCAATATCAAAATTAACCCCTTGGGTGCCAAAATGGACTCTGTAGCGCCACCTATGTTCTAAAAAACACACTAAATCTGCCCTAGTTGCCAGTAGGAATGTCACAGAAACATGAAACAAATGCCAAAATGTTGGTCTGATTGAGCCGACAAATCATACACTGACACTCATGAGCTAACTCCAACAGGAAGTTGGCAATCTGCCTTTGAAAGTTACTCTACGTTTCTGCAATTACTGCTTATTCATTTCAGGCTTTTGATAAAAAAAAGTTACACCTCATTAAATTCCCACAAGTCTGCAGAATCCAAAAGTGAAAGAATTTTTCAGATACGACCTACGGGTATGGAATAATTGTGATTTTTTGAACAGTATGTTTAGTTTCAGTTTTCACAATGACAAAATCCCTATATATAGCTTACCAGTGCAACCCTGTATGTGTCTGATAGTAGACCAGTGGTTAAAGCACTGGTCTATTGTGCAGGAGGCATGAGTTCAAAACCCAGGCAGGACACTGACTTTTTTTTCTTTTTTTTTTTTTAATTCCCCACCTCTCACATTTTACAACACGTTTTGCTGCATTGTATTGTGGATATTGGACATTTTGCACACATTACAAAGTACACAGAGTACATTTTTCAAAATAAAACCCCTACTGAAAATAAAACATACTGTCTATTACATAACTTCTTTTCATTTTTTATGACCAAACGCTCAACTGTTTGTACAATGTTTCTTCATTCAAAAGTACTCTTTCTCACAGACACACATGCTCACACAATAGGGTTTTTCCAAAATAATAGCCTTAAATGTGATAAATCATCACTTCTATGCTCAATTATTCATACAATTTCAATTCATTTTTCAAACTGATTCTTTTTCTCACATACTAAACAAATGCACATACACACAGTAGGGTTTCCAAAATAAAAGTGTCATTTAAAGGTGATGGTGGTTTCAGCAGAGGGTCGCTGGTGTTCTGTAGAGAGGTAAGGAGGACGGACACTAAAGGGTGGGAACTGGTATTGGGACAGTGAGGTGTGAGTGGAGCTGAGGTGTCGACGGTCACGGGAGGCGGATCGCGGGGGAGGCGGAACGCCCGGTGCAAGGTCCCGCCCAATGCTGCTTGCAGCTTTAATTTTGTCTTTGTTTTTTATCCTCCCCAAAGCAACAACTTTCTGCAACTGACACAGTGCCCTCTCAAGCAGCAACTACAGCAAACAGTGTCACAAGCAAAGCGATCTGGCTACTCAGGTAAAAATAAATGTGTAGTGCTTTATATTTCATAAGTACATCAGTGATATTTTTAAATATTTTGACAGCGGTACAGTTTATTTTGGTTACAGTACACAATAATGTAGTATTAATGTAGTATTTCTTGCAGTGTTCTGTAGTTTTAATGTATTATTTTGTCTTTGTTTTTTATCCTCCCCAAAGCAACAACTTTCTGCAGCTGACACAGTGACCTCTCAAGCAGCAACTACAGCAAACAGTGTCACAACTACAGCAAACAGTGTCATAATGTTCTAATAAGCATGTCTTTTAAGATGCACTGAAGATTCCTGAAGCATGTCAAATGTGTTATTTTTTTTCAGGGTGAAATATACTTTGTTGTTTTGCAATGCAAACCCTGTTGGACAATATTTTATTGAAAAAAATATTTTTTCACTCAAGAAAAATAAAAGTGTTAAATTAAAACAGTTGCCTCATTTTTTTTTAAAGTCATTGTTTCAATAAACAAAATATTATGAACAAATTCAGGCAATTAAAACTGCAGAAAAACTATGTAAAATGTTGCGTAAATGTTACTTATTTAGTCCATAAGTAAAGTTTACAAAAGTATTTTTGAAATTACCATAAAAAGCCATTGATTTTAGGTGAGATTTTTCAGTTTGAAGCAGTCAGAGTCTAAGTAAAACTTACAAAGAAGGAGAGAGTAAAATTCAATGACCATATTAATAATCAACAGTAAACTACCTGAGGTTTGCGAGTAAAATAAACTGATACCCGCAAGTAAAGTTTACTTGACGATCGCCCCTGTAGAATTTACTTGTAATATGTAAGTGCAAAAACTTTCCTAAGTTTTCTTAAGTAAATAATACTCCAATTTTTTTTCAGTGAAGTTAACATTTGTTTCAACAGGTTTCAAGGTTCTGCAGGTTTTGTAGAAGACTAAGGTGCACAAATGTGAGTTTTCTGGCAAGAGAAACAGACATTTTCCCATAAAATAAAGTCCCAGCATTTTGTGTCCCTACAAGTTCAGATCATAAATAATGCTCAGAGTGATTAAATACAACCTGCTGTCAGATCTAATTAACAATGATGACTGTTGTACCTGAGCTTTGATTCTCTACTCCCTGAATTTGGTTTGAGTGGTTTCCAAAATTACTTAAAAATGACACAAAAAAACCTGATATCACATAAAACATTGTAAATTAACAAAAATCAATAAGGTAATGATCAGACTGATCAATCAAATCAACTATTCATGACTCAAATGATAGCTCTAGTACCAGTGTTTCTCTGGTTTAAAGTTTTTACATGTGATTATCTGATGTTTTTCTCAGTTTTATCTGACAATAAACTGAATATTCTGTGGTTTAAAAAGCTTGGCTAATTAAAATCAACCATTTAAATACATCACTCCAGGCTGTGTGTATTTGCATTAAATTTTCAGCTTTTAGGTCCCAGGCCACGAAAGCCCAGCAGCATTCATACTCATTTTACTAAAAAACAAGAGGGATAATTTCATGTAAATGAGAAAAATTGGCCAGAACTTCCAAACACAACATGTAAAAGTGTCAGTAATGAGTTGGACTGAAATTAGCTGGTGATAATTTATGTTTTATAAAGTGTCAAACCAGCACCAAGACAACAGATGTGGTGTCACTACAACTGAAGTGATAACATTATCTGCCTACACTTAAACTAGTATTAATAATCACTGCCCCAAAGAGCATATAATTTTATTAGTGCATTGACCCGTGGGAATCCATGGATTCTAGAAGCAGTAGAGTTTATAAAATGGGGAGCTGAGCTAAGCTTACTGGTGTAACACACAGATTAGAAACGAATAGAATGGCCCTCATTTTGTTTTGTATTGAAGTGAACAGTGACAGATAAGAATGCATTCATAGTTCCCTTATATATGTATTTAAAGGGCTTTACATCATTACTGGATGACTTCATCACATTCACATGACTGGATGACTGGACTAAGTTTACTGGTGTAATACACAGATTAGGAACAAATAGAATGGACCTCATTTTGTTTTGTATTGACATGGACCACAGACTTTTACACAGGACTGCACATTTTTGTTTGTAAATGTTACTATTCCCAGTGGCACGTGAAGGCAGCATAAGACTTTTACACAGGACTGAACATGGAGGAGGTAAAAGTTTACAGGCCGGGTCTAACCGAGGACCGGCGAAGTAGAACCGGGTCACAGTAGGAACCAGACTGACCTTGTTAGTGTGTGATCACAACTGGACCCAGGTCTCCTGCCGTGTCCTGACAGTTCCGTTATCCAGATCCAGCTCTAATCCTAATTATCCTATGAATATTAATCCTAAATTCCAAAAGCAAAGTATAGATGTCAAATTAGCCTCGCGGCAAATGAACCCACAAACAACAGTAACAAGAGTCTCTTCAAACTAACCTTTCCCAACATTAGGACACAAAGAAAAAACTATCAAAGTAGGAACAATGACACTGTCAAACAACAAGAGCATCTGGAGAAAATATGAGAACTTCTACATTGTAGAGGGAGATATGACTTGAACTAGATCCTGGATGTAAACCAGGAACCAATGATGATGGATTCATGATGCAAAGAATGTCAAACAGGTTAAAGGACACAGACGCTGAGGGAAAGACTCAGATGGAATGAAAAACTGAAGGGCTGGAATTAGAAAATTAAGATATGTTCTGGCATGTACAAATCAGGGATTATTATGAAAACAGAAATGGAGCTAAAGTGGTGGTTGGGTTGAGTTTTGTGCTATTTCTTGACAGTAAAGTTTCTGCTTAAACTCAGTGCTTTTCAGACACTACTGTCAGGATCTGGCTCTAAATGACATCAGGCTCAAACAGAACCACAAATGTCTGAGGATTCAACCAAATAAACAAACGCTGTGCTTTTGGTACATGACAAACCCATTTAGCTTCAGTATAACTTGTATAATACAAAGAAGTGCTTAAGAATTCAACTTAACCTAAAGTCACAATGTGGGACATTGCATTTCATTTCATTTCTGAAGATCCCCATTAGTAACTGAAACATCATTTGCTATTCTTTCTGGGCTCATCGTCTCAATGAGTCTGTTTCCATGACCATAAAAATCCAATAAATGTTATTAATCAGATAATTGTAATAATCAGATGTGATGCATTGACATGCACTTCAGAAACACGACAATTCATAAACCCTGGTTTAGATGTTTCAGTCCATTATTGGATTTAAATAGAATCCAACTTCCTGTTCTTGTCCTCTACATTCTTCTGTTTTCTGTGATATAATAGTTTTTCCACATGTTCAGATGTAACAGAACTAAATACATCAGATTAACCTGTATATATGCAGGAAGACATGGGAGGACTGGGGACAAATCCAGCTGTGTTAATCTGATTTATTATAATCAGATTACTGCTGTTATCTGATAAAAACAGATCAGATTAGACTGTTTATATGATCAGTAATAATCAGATACTGATCAGAGGATTAGTGTGGATGGAAACAGGCTCAGCATTTGGACTAGGTGGTAAGGAGGGGTACAAATACAGGGTTATTTGCTGAAAATAATCTCTTGATCTTTTTTTGTAATCTGTCTGTCTCTTCTATGAGCCCAGGCAAAGTAATTATAATTTAAGGGCAACTGAAATCTACAAGAAAATTAAGTGTAGAACAAGCATAAAAAGCCAGTGTATCTCTCTTAGAGGGGTACATCTGTGGAATAATCTGGAGCAAAAATTAAAAATGTCTTCTTCAATTTGTGCATTTAAAAGTATATATAAATCCACTATAATAACAAAATATAGAACATTATAGAAGTACACATAAAATATTATTGTAGTTACTTGGTTATCATGATAAGAAAATATTATCACATTTATTGATCATTGTATTTGGAGTAAATATTTAAAGTGTAAATAAATATTACAGTCTATATTAAAAACGGTTGATTACGCAAATCTGCTTGTGTGTGAGGTGACTAAAAAAAGTGTATATGAATGGTTTGTATGGATGTTTTGTTAGTGTAAAAATATACAGAGGAAAATGTGTGTTAACAAAGCAAAGGAAGCAGATCTAGTTTAATTATTAGTTTGTAAAAAGGGGGTGGGAGTCAATAAGTTATACTTCTTCCCACTCCTTTTTGAGCGCAGAAATTTTTATTTATTTATTTATTTATTTTTGACCATGTTGTATGACTCTTTGTTATCTAACGATTTTATGTGCTCGAAATAAAACTACTACTACTGCTACGAACATTTTATAATAGATTATGTATGCACTGCATTGTGGGGTAAATATTGTGTAGACATATGTTTTCTATACATTGTTCCTGCCAATATAAATTATACCATCATAGAACTATCACAGTGTATTAAACCAACACAGACAGCTGATTCTCTCCAACTCCAGAGTGAATGAACAGTGTGACATCAGCTCAGCCCACACATCAGGTACAGTCAGGTTTATCATTACACACAGCGCCGTCACTTCCATCACAAACAGAGGTGGATTTAATGAGCAGCATCTGTCACTGTCAGCACACAGACCTCCAGTAAAACCATCACACACAGCCTCCACCACAGTCCACAACCCAGGCCAAACACGGGGACCACGGGGAGCTTACTCACCGGTCAGCCGCAGATGAATCCAGGTGTGGGGTGTCTGCTGGACTGTTCTGCTCCAGGTGAGCTGCACAAATGATCCCACTCCGTCCAAATGTCTCCGATACAAACGTTCATCTTATTCTCAGAGTCCGGTTTGGTGAGGCCGATGAAGCTAACGCTACTCCGCACACTTAGCTTAGCCGTGTGTAGCAAAAAGCTAATACACTTAATAGCTAGCGGTGAAGCTAGCTCCGCTCTGTGCTAAGCTAGCTGCTCAGCCGGAAACGACAGGCGCTGCTCATGAGTGAAAAGGCAGCACAGAACCGGTACCTGTTCCGGTGAAGTCCAGTCCGGTCGTTGATAATCCTTTCGTCATTATGTATATCTCCTTTTATTTATTTCCAAAATTGACGTTTTACAATAAATTCATGAATGTTGTGACTTGAAACGCGGCGGCCATTTCGTTGTGTAACCGCCAAAAGTTCAAGACCGGCAGCTAGGCCCCGCCCCTTTCGCAGGGAAGCGGAAGAAAAAAACACAAATAACATAAATGTTTATGTTTATGTTTACGCATTTGGCAGACGCTTTTTTCCAAAGCGACTTACAGGGGAAAACCAATTAAATCACTCAATCAATCAAATTTTATTTATATAGCGCCAGATCACAAAAAAGTTCTCTCTTGACATTTTATATATAGAGTTGGTCAAAACCAGACTCTAAGTCAATTCTACAGAAACCCAACAGAATCCTCCAGGAGCAAACACTTGTGACTGGTGACAGTGGAAGGAAAAACTTCCCTTTAACAGCAGAAACCTGGAGCAGACCCAGACTCCTGGAGGATGGACGACTGACAGGACCAGTTGGGGTTAAAGAGAGAGGGTAGAGAAGGGGAAAAAGAGAGAGCGATAGAGATAGAGACTGGGGGAGAGGGGGAGAAGGGGGGAGTAGGGGGAGACACATGGAGGCGGTTGAGGATAAGTGAGTGGTGATGATGAGGGCAGGGAAGAGGCCGGACCACCGCAGCAGGTCCAGAGATAATCGTGAAAGAATCTGTGGTTATCCTGGAAAAACCTTATTAGAATATTTAAAATGGAATGTTTGAAAGTGCTAGGACAGGAGGTGCTCTCGGAAGAGCTGGGTCTGCAGGAGCTTCTTGAAGATAGGCAGGGATGACTCTGTTCTTGTAGCACTTGGTAGAGCGTTCCACCAACGTGGAACGACCCATGAAAAGAGCCTGGATTGTCTTGTACAAGGTCTGGGGACCACCAGACTACGTTCCCCAGACGAGCGGAGTGGTCGTGGGGCGACATAAGCTTTTATTAGTGCACCTAAGTAGACAGGAGCAGACCCACGGAGAATTTTGTAGGCTAGGATTAAAGATTTGAATTTGATGCGGGCAGCTATGGGTAGCCAGTGTAACTCAATGAGTAAGGGGGTGACATGTGCCCTTTTAGGCTGATTGAAGACCAGACGCGCTGCTGCATTCTGGACCATCTGTAGTGGTTTGACAACACAAGCTGGGAGGCCCGTTAGAAGAGCATTGCAGTAGTAGTCTTATATTTTATTATTTATTATTTCAGTATTATATAAATATAATAAAATATGCAAATATAATACACAAACAAAAATAGACATTTAATACACAAATAAAAAAAATAAATGTATTTATAAAAATAGAAATAACTTCAAATGTAGATATTAATATGATTATAAACATGAATATAAGTAAATAGAAATACAAAAATCGTATTTATATGGGTAAACATATTTATACATAAATCCTGGAAGAAAACCAACAAAATTAATTTCACGTTAAGAAAGTCCATTTTATTTGTAATTTTTGAGTGAGTTACTGACAGTGAGTTGTACTGCATGTTCGATTAATTACATATTGTAAACATTTAGTCAGATATTCTTTCAATATTAGTACCAATTAGTACACATTTACATCTGTTCAATAATATTAAGGGTCACTTTGATACCACAGTTTATTTATTCCCACTCACATTATGAATATGTTACATCATAGATTTACACGAACAAATAGCACAAAATAATTAACTGTAGGGCTTTGAAACCATGTGTTGAGTTTTTTTTTTCTCCAGGGAAACAATTTTAATCAACACTTTATTTACAAAAATGCAAGAAAATTAGGTGAAATTTTAAAAGAATTGCAATCAGTGTCTTTTTGAAAAGTAAAATTTCGTCTTATTTTGTTACAATAAAAGATGCAACAAGAAGAAAAATGTAATTAAAAAAAACAGGTAAAAATACAGCATTATTCATAATTTTTGTCTTGTTTCCTCTTGTTTTGTACTAAAAGATGCAACAAGATGAAAAATGTAAGAACCCCTGGTGAAAATTCAAAACAGTTACAATCAGTGTCTTTAAAAACAGTGAAATGTGTTCATGTGGTTGGAGTCGGTGAAATGTACTGAACTGGTGTCATACCATGAGTTAAAGCTGCCTTTACTGTATGAACTGACCTGTGTGGACAGGCTGCTCTGCCTCCTCGGACAGATTAGTGTGTGTGTGTGTGTGTGTGTGTGTGTGTGTGTGTGTGTGTGTGTGTTTAGTGCATTCGCTCTGCGTTACCTGGACCATTTGTCGTCTCCTGCTGATGCAGCGGTCAGAGGTGGATCATCCTCTCTGTCGGGGTGTGGATCCGGTCCAGACGTCCACGCCGGCTGCAGATGTTGGACGTCCTGAGTGGGCAGACGGTCAACAGACCCACAGCGGTTTGGACCGGACTACAGGACCAGGGTGAAACTGCACAGCAACCAGCTAATTAGAAACAAATGAGTGGAAAATGGAGGTGTTCTTCACCATCTGAGCTCAGGAAAACAGGCCTGAGTCCACAGAGCAGCAGCAGCGTCCACTACACCAACCACAGAAGAACTGACCCCAGTGAGTCCACACAGCAGCAGTTAATGAAGTGGTTTAATAGAAATAAGAATAGATAGAGAGAGAGAGAGAGAGAGAGAGAGAGAGAGAGAGAGAGAGAGAGAGAGAGAGAGAGAGAGAGAGAGAGAGAGAGAGAGAGAGAGAGAGAGAGAGAGAGAGAGAGAGAGAGAGAGAGAGAGAGGAGAGAGAGAGAGAGAGAGAGAGAGAGAGAGAGAGAGAGAGAGAGAGAGAGAGAGAGAGCTTTTCTTTAGTTTCTATCTGTTTTAATCATATTGGTCCTTTTTTCTGTTTCCTGGGGTTAATAAACTATAGTGATTACAATACAATAAATTCATGTAATAATAATACAATAAACTATAGTGCTTATAATAATAATAATAAATGACTGTGATAATAAAGCGTTTGAATGCGACGCCGTCTGGTCCTTCATTTCACCTCTGACCTAATCTCTGCTCAGTTTCTCCTCCTCAAACCCACTGATGGGCTTTTAATGAGGCCTGTTTCCGTCTGATCTGCAAACATCTGAATAATCAGTGGACGGAGCAGGACGTCCACGCAGACAGACAGAGGTGTGTGGATGATTCAGGGACGGGTGGAGCTAACAGCAGCAGGAAGTGCAGAGCACGGCTCATTAAAGCCACATTTATTGGGTTCAGGTCTGTTCACATGGAGCTGCTCCTCCTCTGGAAACCTCCTTGAACCTCGAATCCACTCCCAAACCCCCTGATATACAGGAACAGCTACAGCGCATCCATTCAAAAGGCTTTTATTCACCTCCACCTGAAGCACGACACACTGAGGATGAGGAGGAGGATGAAGGTCTGTCTAATGAACACACACACATTCAGCAGAAACAGCAGTTCTGTCAAAAAGAAACCAGCTGATGGAGGTGAGGGTTCAGAGCCACGGTGCTTCAGGTTAGGGTTAGGATCAGACCAAGAAAAGGACTGCAGAAGAAGAGAAGAAGAATGACCAACACTAACTTTCATCTGATTTAATGTAAAAAAAAAAATAACATCAGATGATGAAAATATGAACATTTACAAACTGTTCAGACTAAAAAGATGGGAATGACCTGGAAAAACAGACATTTGTTGTGAAAACTCAATGGAGTTGGACCAATATTCAGCCTGTTTATCATCTGTACAGATCAGATTCAGATCAGATTCAGATTCAGACTACTTTATTATCAGATGTAGAACCAGCTGAACACTGGTCCACTTCCACTGGGTTTACTGGACACATGTTCACTACATGTTGGTTTGGTCAGGACCATGTGTTTGTTCAGGTCAATATTTGAATAATTTAACGGTATTTTTTCACTAAAACATAAACAAACATTAACAAGAAAAGCACTCTGAGAGCGCAGACCTCCGCCAAGACAGATCTGCCCCCCCCCCCCCACACACACACACACACACACAATCACCACCAAAATTTAATCATTTCTTCCTTGTGCCAGTATCAACATTTACTGAAAATTTCATGAAAATCCATCCATAACTTTTTGAGTTATCCTGCTAAAAAACAAACACACAAACAATCAAACAAACAAACAAACAAAGCAAAGCGATCACAATCCCTCCTGGTGGAGGGACTGATAATAATTATTATTATTTACAGACATAATGTCATATTATTGTTTTCACATTAAACCATGAATAAAATCCTTACTGACCAGTTGTGGGACTGGAGCTCAGACTGGTCTGAACGTGGACCCTGAACTCCAACCAGTTCATCCTGTTTGTTCAGACCTGCAGTGGAACTGTTACACTTTGGACAGGCACAATAATATCATGTGGGACATTATTTCACTGTTGTTTATATCCTCCAGTTGCACAAGGACAGTAAATGACAAGAAAAACACATTACTTATATTACTTATATTACTTATTACATACTGTTATTATGACTATTACTGTTAATACTTTATCAGTTATTTATCTGTTTTATAAAAGGGAAGAGGACTGTGTGTGTGTGTGTGTGTGTGTGTGTGTTGTGTTTCCAGGGTGGAGGTGCCAGTTGTCGGTGTGTTTGTGGAGGATGCCTGGTCCTGGTCCTGGTCCTGGTCCTGGTCCTGGTCCTGGTCCTGGTCCTGTGGACACGCTGCCTGCTGGGACCAACAGGGACTGGAACCAGCTGAGACCTGGTCTGGGTTTAGGTTTGAATCAACAGGAAACAGAGGAGACAAAACAACAGCAAGAGGACGATCCGTCCAGTTCAACCTGTGATGGACACTTGACCGTCCAGAGTGGACATGTGTGGACAGTATGATCAGATGTTGGACATGTTATTAAAACTGAAACAGCTGTTTGTGTAAAACATCAGTTTTTATAGAATTATAAGGTTTTCTGTGAAATGTTTGTTGATGTTTTGACAGTTTTTTTTATTGTTTCCACAGTGAAAAGTGGAAGTCAGAGGTTTGTGTTTATGTTTGTGTTTATGTTTGTGTTTATGTTTGTGTTTGTGTTCAGTTCAACCTTCGCCTGTTGTTTGAATTCCAGAGTGTCTGTCAGTTTGAATGTTCGAATGACAAACGAACTCAAACCCAGTTTAGTTTGATCAAGTTTATTTCAGCAGCATCAGAGACATCTCAGCCAATGGCAACGCAGGAACGGAAACGTCAACCAATGAGACCGCGGGGACGCTGATGACGAAACAATAATCTGTCGATGAAGTGACTGGAACAGAAATAAAAACAGACATGAGCCCAGTTCTACGACTTTAACGACGTTAACCTTTAGTTTATGAAGCTCATTTTCTTTTGTTCAAAACTTTATTTCCTGAAACACCAGTGAATCCACCTGTTGGACTGAAAAAAACCTGTTTACGTAAGGTTCATCATAAAGGTGGACATTTGAGGACGTCTGGAGGTTTTCGTCGTCCTTGTCATCTGTTGACTTGAAACTTGGGTCGACTGCAGAATTCAAATGTACCTTCAGTTTTTCTGCTGCTTTTACGTGGAAGTTAGCGATAATCGTACGTATACGTCAGGTTAAAGGTTTAATAAACGACTGTACTGTTGAATTTAACTCTATTATCTGTCATCTGTCCAGATTAATTCAGTTTTGTTGTAACTAAATAAAGAAGTTAAATAAACGTAGTAACAGCAGATTCATTTCTCTGCTCAGCTTGAAACAACTTCTCAATATTAATCAACTGGAGAAAATGAGCTTCGTTAACATCAGACAATGAAGTACAAACTGTCTTGTACCATTTCAATACTGTGTTTTATAAAGTGACGATTTTCACACACATTTATACATACAGCGGTGTTCGGGGACCACGAGAGTTCTGAGGAACAACAAGCTTTTAAAGTGTTCAAGGTGTTCCACAAGGTTCTATTCCAGGACCACTTCCATTCACCAGTTGTTTAAATTAAATGGGTTGAAACATTAGATACATTATATTTAACTGGATGCAGATGACATCATTAGTCACTTTTCCATTGACTCTTAAATATCGTGATTTTAACTTGTTCATATACATTTGTCTCATGGAAAAACGACAGTTTCACCCAAACTCTCGTTTTTCTCTGAATAGTTGTTGTTCGAGGTGTTTTTTCGTAGTTAAATTGGGATAAGACACAAAACTGGAACAGAAAGACCTGAGTCCAACTAGAGTCACATGACCAAAACAAACTGATGTGGATGGATGTTAGAACAAGAGAAGAAGAAGAGTTGAACCCAAACGTGTGTGTGTGTGTGTGTGTGTGTGTGTGTGTGTGTGTGGACACAGCAGGAAACCACATCAGTTTAGAATTTAGTAGAAGATAAAGGAGGAAGCAGCATTCTAGATTCAAACAGCACAGATTTGTGTTCTTGTTTCTGGAAGGACTGACACTGACATCCACCAGAGGAAAGAAACTCAGCAGCACATTTGGGACTGAATGGAAAAACCAACATTACTCACTTGTGTTTGGAACACATTTATATAAATACGGGGACAGTTTAGCTCAGATGGACGATGGAAAAGAGACTAATGAGACGAAGCAGCAGAAACATGTTTGTATCAGCAGCTCTGAAGACGTTTAAAACCACGGAGGAGTCGATAGTTAACCTCTGACCTTTAGGATCTGACACCAGAAAACACACAAAAGAAAAAAACAGATGAATGAGTCCAGTTTCATGACAAAGTCTTTAAGGTGGACAAAGGTCCACATGGATGAAACATTTAAAGTGCATTTTTTAATCCAGTGTAAATAAAAGAAACAAAACAGTTCAAGTCCCAGATGAAGCAGGATGGCCTTCAAGTTTAAAGTCCAAGGGTTGGTTCAGATGCACAGCAGAGGATTACACTGTCCAGAGTTAAATAGTGCACATACAGAGGATACCAGCAGTATTCAGATATTTAAGGTGGAATTGTACAGATTATAGAGACACCAGTCTGTTTATATACGTGGATACAGTGGTTGAAATATTACAGCCGACCGAGCACGACGTCCATGAAGGTTGGACTGTTTCAGAGAACATTAAGTGTTTCTAATCAGCTTTAAATCCCACAAAAAACACAAAAATGATCATGTGACGACAACCAGAGCGGACGAGAGACCGAAAACACCTCGAATGTGAAGGATCAGGTGGAAAAATACGACGACGCACAAGTTTATGGTCAGTGTTTCAGCGACGAAACGGATTTTTGTAATGGCAACAACTGTAAAGGCCTGTGTAAATGCAAGTGCAGTAAACAACAACAACAACAACAAGAGCAGGGGAGTCAAACATACAGCCAGAGTATTAAATACAAATGGTAGTTGTGAATTATATGATGCAGAGTTCAACCTTTCTATGACATGAAATAAACCACAGTAATGTTATATTTACATGACAGAGACATTTTTATTTAACCGCTAACATCTGTATGCTAATGCTAGCTGAGTCACAGAATGTGTTTATAGTAACAATAGTTTGAAATAGAACGGACTGGAACATATATTTTAGAAATACATTAACAATGTAGTCGAAATAAAGATGAATGAATGAATAAATGATGAATTAAAGTGAATTAAAGATGCTAATAATTAGGGGTGTGAGAAAATATCGGTTCTGCAATATATCATGATATTTCATTTCACAACACTGTATCGATATTAAAAAGAACTGTATCGATATTTTTAGGTGTTTATTCAAATGCAGATATTGTGGAGGTTCATTTTTTCAAATTTATTCTTTTACACTCTTTTATTCAATAATGTTGGTTCCTTTGTTGGGGTTGAACTCAAATCCTGTTCTGATGTTAGTTGTGAACTAATAGAATCTGAACATTTGAACAGGATCTGAAACTGGAATGTCTGTGAAACAGACTTTCAGTTTGAACACAGTTTGAACATTTGCTGATAGAACATTAGATCCTGTTCTGATTACATAAAATGTGTTTAGTATTTGTGCAGATTTCTGCTGGAATGTAATTCTTCAAGGAAATAATCATTTAAAAAAAGAAACAAAATAAAAATTGCCTTTTTAACAGTATCATGATATATCGTATCGTGATCGTAGTGTTGTGATTTGTATCGTATCACCAGATTCTTGCCGATACACAGTCCTACTAATGTTAGCGCTGGTACCATGCAGGAGGTGGTGACCAGGTTCATGTGTGGAGTTTCAGTTTGGATGCTGTTCCTGTTTTTGTCGTCTTTAATATTCATGTTAGAAGTGTTTGAAAGTCCTGACGGGCCGGTGGACCTGGGTGTGTCAGTGCTTTTCTGTCTGTTGGTCACATGTGCAGGAGGGAACACCGGATGTGAGCGGATCGCTTTAGTCAGTCAGATCCGTTCATACAGTCTTGGTTCCGTTGGGTCCAAACAGACGGACTGTTCCACTGGACTGATTTACAGAAGGAACATGAAAACTGACTTTTACATCAGATGTGTGAATGAAGAAAAACTGGAGCTGAAGCACAGATGGAAAAACAAGAAGAAGAAGGAGGAGGAGAAGAAGAAGGAGGAGGAGAAGATGATGAAGAAGAAGGAGGAGGAGAAGGAGAAGGAGGAGGAGGAGAAGAAGTAGAAGGAGAAGGAGGAGAAGAAGAAGATGATGAAGAAGGAGGAGACGGAGAAGAAGAAGGAGTAGGAGGAGAAGGAGAAGAAGTAGTGGAGGATTAATACTACATGTGTGTATTTGAGAGCAGCTGTGACTCCGCCCACTTCCATTCATAAAAGTGCTGCTCAGCTGTGGTCAGTGCTCAGTCTTCTTCTGTCAGCTGATGGGCTCCATGTGCTGGCGTTAACGCTAACAGCTGCTCTGGGACGTGGACGCACACGCCGCAGTCGTTTGTGCCGCTCCGACTTATGAAGGAATTCAGAACATGATGACCTGGACAAACCACCACAGGCCTCAGAACCACATCCAACCCACAAAGAGCCACCAGCCCCACCACTGACCCTTTACTGAAGTCACTTATCTACATTTATCACATTATTATCGTCAGGATTTGACATTTTCTGTGTAACTCGTGTATTTTTCTATATTTAATTTAGATGTTTATGAAAACTGTGAGTTCATTCAGTCCAGAACTGAACACAAACCCAGTGTGTCCATTAACTGTCACTGATCCAACTGCATGGGTTTGACTGGACAATCAATGTTGGAGAAGATGACGGTGTTTCCATGGTAACTATGGAGCCTCTGAACGTCCAAATATGGTCATATCTGATGACCACGAAAAGATAAAGAACTGTATTTGACACCAATTATTGACATGGATGGAAAGGATGAATGGATCAACAGGAATTAAACAGTTTAGATCAGGAGATGGTTTAGGTTAAAGGTGGACGTTTGGGTCTTTAAGGGTTAAAGGCGGACGTTTGGGTCTTTAAGGGTTAAAGGCGGACGTTTGGGTCTTTAAGGGTTAAAGGTGGACGTTTGGGTCTGTAAGGGTTAAAGGTGGACGTTTTGGGACTTTAAGGGTTAAAGGTGGACGTTTGGGTCTTTAAGGGTTAAAGGTGGACGTTTGGGTCTGTAAGGGTTAAAGGTGGACGTTTGGGTCTTTAAGGGTTAAAGGTGGACGTTTTGGGTCTTTAAGGGTTAAAGGTGGACGTTTGGGTCTTTAAGGGTTAAAGGTGGACGTTTTGGGTCTTTAAAGGTTAAAGGTGGAGGTTTGGGTCTTTAAGGGTTAAAGGTGGAGGTTTGGGTCTTTAAAGGTTAAAGGTGGAGGTTTGGGTCTTTAAAGGTTAAAGGTGGAGGTTTGGGTCTTTAAGGGTTAAAGGTGGAGGTTTGGGTCTGTAAGGGTTAAGGTGGACGTTTGGGTCTGTAAGGGTTAAAGGCGGACGTTTGGGTCTTTAAGGGTTAAGGTGGACGTTTGGGTCTGTAAGGGTTAAAGGTGGACGTTTGGGTCTTTAAGGGTTAAAGGCGGACGTTTGGGTCTTTAAGGGTTAAAGGCGGACGTTTGGGTCTGTAAGGGTTAAAGGCGGACGTTTGGGTCTGTAAGGGTTAAAGGTGGAGGTTTGGGTCTTTAAGGGTTAAAGGTGGACGTTTGGGTCTTTAAGGGTTAAAGGTGAACGTTTGGGTCTGTAAGGGTTAAAGGTGAACGTTTGGGTCTGTAAGGGTTAAAGGTGGACGTTTGGGTGTTTAAGGGTTAAAGGTGGACGTTTGGGTCTTTAAGGGTTAAATGTGGACGTTTGGGTCTGTAAGGGTTAAAGGTGAACGTTTGGGTCTGTAAGGGTTAAAGGTGGACGTTTGGGTCTTTAAGGGTTAAAGGTGGACGTTTTGGGTCTTTAAGGGTTAAAGGTGGACGTTTTGGGTCTTTAAGGGTTAAAGGTGGACATTTTGGGTCTTTAAAGGTTAAAGGTGGAGGTTTGGGTCTTTAAGGGTTAAAGGTGGAGGTTTGGGTCTTTAAGGGTTAAAGGTGGAGGTTTGGGTCTGTAAGGGTTAAGGTGGACGTTTGGGTCTTTAAGGGTTAAAGGTGGAGGTTTGGGTCTTTAAGGGTTAAAGGTGGACGTTTGGGTCTTTAAGGGTTAAAGGCGGACGTTTGGGTCTTTAAGGGTTAAGGTGGACGTTTGGGTCTGTAAGGGTTAAAGGCGGACGTTTGGGTCTGTAAGGGTTAAAGGTGGAGGTTTGGGTCTTTAAGGGTTAAAGGTGGACGTTTGGGTCTGTAAGGGTTAAAGGTGGACGTTTGGGTGTTTAAGGGTTAAAGGTGGACGTTTGGGTCTGTAAGGGTTAAAGGTGGACGTTTGGGTCTTTAAGGGTTAAATGTGGACGTTTGGGTCTGTAAGGGTTAAAGGTGAACGTTTGGGTCTGTAAGGGTTAAAGGTGAACGTTTGGGTCTGTAAGGGTTAAAGGTGGACGTTTGGGTGTTTAAGGGTTAAAGGTGGACGTTTTGGGTCTTTAAAGGTTAAAGGTGGAGGTTTGGGTCTTTAAGGGTTAAAGGTGGAGGTTTGGGTCTTTAAAGGTTAAAGGTGGAGGTTTGGGTCTTTAAGGGTTAAAGGTGGAGGTTTGGGTCTGTAAGGGTTAAGGTGGACGTTTGGGTCTGTAAGGGTTAAAGGCGGACGTTTGGGTCTTTAAGGGTTAAAGGTGGACGTTTGGGTCTTTAAGGGTTAAAGGCGGACGTTTGGGTCTTTAAGGGTTAAGGTGGACGTTTGGGTCTGTAAGGGTTAAAGGCGGACGTTTGGGTCTGTAAGGGTTAAAGGTGGACGTTTGGGTCTGTAAGGGTTAAAGGTGGACGTTTGGGTCTGTAAGGGTTAAAGGTGGACGTTTGGGTCTGTAAGGGTTAAAGGTGGAGGTTTGGGTCTTTAAGGGTTAAAGGTGGACGTTTGGGTCTTTAAGGGTTAAAGGTGAACGTTTGGGTCTGTAAGGGTTAAAGGTGAACGTTTGGGTCTGTAAGGGTTAAAGGTGAACGTTTGGGTCTGTAAGGGTTAAAGGTGAACGTTTGGGTCTGTAAGGGTTAAAGGTGAACGTTTGGGTCTGTAAGGGTTAAAGGTGGACGTTTGGGTCTTTAAGGGTTAAGGTGGAGGTTTGGGTCTGTAAGGGTTAAGGTGGACGTTTGGGTCTGTAAGGGTTAAAGGTGGACGTTTGGGTCTTTAAGGGTTAAATGTGGACGTTTGGGTCTGTAAGGGTTAAAGGTGGACGTTTGGGTCTTTAAGGGTTAAAGGTGGACGTTTGGGTCTGTAAGGGTTAAAGGCGGACGTTTGGGTCTGTAAGGGTTAAAGGTGGACGTTTGGGTCTTTAAGGGTTAAAGGTGGACGTTTGGGTCTGTAAGGGTTAAAGGTGCATACTGTTTGGTTTATTTTGTGTCTCGTCCAGAACATTGATGAAGATCATGTGATGGAACAGATGATTATTAAAACACTGACCACAGACAGACCATAATATGCACCGTACTAATGCCAACATACTTTCAGACAGTTGGTTTTTAACTTTGAAATGTTTTTCTATTACATCAACTTCATTCATGAACGCATATATCAAATATTCAATAACTGTCAGGTTTATAATAAAAACAAACTGTATTTTTGATGCATTTTTTAAAACTATTCTACATATAAATTATATTTATTCATGTTATTAATTCCTCCTGTCATCGATTCACACCAACATTGGTTCATATTATCATTATTATTATCATTATCATTATTACTTTTGGTTCAAGGTCAAAGGTTAAATGTGTATTTTGTACTCATGTGGTAGGAATTTAACACTGTTTATTATGGGATGGTTTTAGCGGATGGATCAGAATTTAAACAATCCGACACAAATGAACAACTGTTGAATTCAGACCAAAAACAAACTGTCAAATAATCTGAGCTTTAAAAACAGGAGGTGTGTGTAATATACTCACCTGGACACCAGAGGGTTCAATGGACAGATTCAGCGTGTTGTTGTTGTTGTTGTTGTTGTTTTCCTAAACCAGACGTTGTGTTTTCAGATTGTTTTTAAACTCCTCATCTTTGCATATTTTATCGCAGCGTTTCCGTGGCGACTGGATTAAATGTTAATGTGAGGATGGCACCCGAGGATCCTGACAGCGGCGTTTAGGAGGCGACAAGAGCCCGATAATAACGAACATGATAATGGACGGGGGGGGGGGGGGGGGGGGGGGCATGTGCTGAGTTGAAACTGTCCATGGAAACAGAACTCTGAAACATCAGGTTCAGTGTGTGGACGTGAACAGGAAACATGGTCTTTTCCACTGCAGGACTTTAACATGTGAAGGTTTTACACCAACAAAAACAACACAATAGATAAATACATAAATAAACAAATAAATAAATAAATAAATAAGATCCGATCGACTGACGCTCAAACACATGAAAACGTTGAAACTTAAATGATAAATGACAAACGCTGAATCTTTGTTTTTCATTTGACGACGACTGAAGACTTTGACATTTACTGACGATCAAAAGGTTCAAACCAAACGACTGTCGTGGCCAAATAAACAGTCGGTTCAAACGACGGAGAATTCGCTTCATATCAGATAAAAACTGACGGAAAAACAAGGAAAGAAATAAAAATACAAATATAACTGTTTATGTTCAGCAATGTGGTGAAGGAGAAGTGAAAATGAATGAAGTGTCTGTGGTGAATCAGACTGTAGTGAGAGCAGCAGGGGGCGCTGGAACACACACACACATAATACACACAGACACACACACATAATACACACAGACACACACACACACACATAATACACACAGACATACACACGCAATACACACAGACACACACACAGACACACACACACACAGACACACATAATACACACAGACACACAAACAGACACACACATAATACACACACACACACACACACACATATACACACACAGACATACATATACATTGACACACACACATACACACACACACACACACAAATGGATCTAGTGTTAATCTTTAATTTCCTCCAATTCAGTTTCTTCTTTTGTGTCTTTTATCGACTGTTTGTCTTTAGTCATACTTCAATAACTGACATGATCTCAGGAGGAAAATAATAATAATAATATTATTATTATTATTATTATTATTATTATTATTATTATTATTATTCTGTTGTTAAATCCCTGCAGTGGAATGAGGTTTCACCGGTTTCGTTTCCATGGTAACCCTCTGAAACGTCCTCGTCCTCCTGCTTTGTCTGATAGCAGACGGTGGGTTCTCCGACAGGTGGCGTCAACGTGACCTCTGACCCCAGGGGGCGGGGCTTTGCTGAGTCTGAGACGGAGACTGACAGACGGACGAACAGATGGAACCGAGCGAGGGCGCCGGTGTCCAGGACTGTCCAGGACCATCCAGGACCGTCCACGTGTCCTTCAGGGACTGAGGACGTGGACAGACCAGTCCCGTCAGCTTTAGAACACACAGCGACAGAACCAGAACCGGAACCAGAACCGGAACCAGAACCCAAACGGCAGATCTACCAGTATTTTCGTGTGCTGAGGTCCAGTCGATCGGAGCTGAAACAGGACGTAGACACTGACATTAAAGCAGAGTTCAACAGATGAAACCAACAGGATCAAATACGGTTCTGATCCACGTGGATCCACTGGATCCAGTTGGACCTGTGGGTTCTCCTGCTCTGTCACTCAGATATTCAGCACAAACACTGAGCAGAAAAACTGGAACCTCAGTACGTCATATATGAGGAAACAGTTTTGGGTTTCAGCAGGTTTTCAGCCTCATTTGAACCTTCTCAACTAATATTATATAATATACAAGCAATACTTATATTATATTATATATTATTTATAATATAGTATATTGTATCTGTAATATATATATTATACTATATTATATCATGGATAGAACATATTCTATATAATCTATATAATATAATATGAGTAGCCCATTCCAGGGCGTTAACCGGATCTTAAACCATATTCAGTTCAAACGACACAAACATGTTTATTGGATTAATTGTCTTTTAGTTTTTCCTGCTCAGACTCAAATATTAAAACTAAATATTTTTATAATTTTAATCTGAACCTGGAAGAAATTTATTCATAGAACAAATATGAACGGAATGAAGCGTTTGGTTTTTGAATGCATTGCATAGAAACAGAACCTTCGGTCCACACACGCCTCCATGAACCCGTTCAACCGGTTCCATACCTCTGGACCACTTCAGTCACATGACCGATCAGCTGACCGCTTCAATCACATGACCGATCAGCTGATCCTTTCACCGTCAGAGCAGATAAAGCATTGGAGTTTGAACGGTTTGACGTCATCGATGGGAGGTTTGAAGCAGCAGAAAACAGAACAAACACCTGAACGTCTGATTACGTCACATGAGGTCTTTCATTTTACTCGTTTATTTCATAACTTCGATCACTTACGTCGTTATCGTCAGTGTTTAAATATTAATAAATAAGTTTCCGTTTTAGCCTCATTTACAGCTTAAATAAACGTTTTTCCATTTTTTCTGTTTTTTAATTATTTAAGTCATAACGGGCCCGTGTGACGACTATAAACACAGACTCCGCCCATTGACCGACGCTGCTGCAGATTAAATAATCCTCCTTTAATTAGTGCATCCTGTCATTTCCATGATGACCTCCGCTTCACCGCATGCTAGGAAGGCGGGGCTTCAGTGCGTCTTTGGTTTCGGGAGGCGGGACGAGCCCGGCGCTTTCGTTTTGCTCGTGTCGGGGATGTTTGGCGCCGACAGCGGCCGCGGCGCCCTCGTCTTGGAAGACGGGGTGACGGCGAGGCCTGAGCTGGAGGCGGGCCTTGTGGAGTGAAACATGAGGAGGCGGAGCTTAGAGGGCTGGGGCAGCTGTAGGGACCTGAGGGCGGTGCCTCTTCGCGGGGGTTTCCCATCATCCTCTCTTCCGGCGGTGGGCGTGGGGTGGGCGGGGTCACTGCGGTCCAGAGGCTTCTGGGGCGGGGCTACGGGAGGAGCTGGAGGAGGGGCTTGGACCAGGTCCTGGTGCATCAGTGGGTTCTGGTCTTGGCTGGAGGGGTGAAGAATCTGAGACTGAAAAGAAACAGAACAAAGACTGAAACTGGACCCAGAACCGGACTGGAAGTCAGAACTGGATTAGAACCAGACTGGAGGTCAGAACTGGATTAGAACCGGACTGGAGGTCAGAACTGGACCAGAACTGGATCAGAACTGGACTGGAGGTCAGAACTGGATTAGAACCGGACTGGAGGTCAGAACTGGACCAGAACTGGATCAGAACTGGACTGGAGGTCAGAACTAGACCAGAACTGGACCCAGAACTGGCTGGAGGTCAGAACTGGACCAGAACTGGATCAGAACTGGACTGGAGGTCAGAGCTGTTCTGTTTGGTTCTGACCCATAAACCCAGTGATTGGACGGTGTTCGTTTGTTCACTTTCTGAGTCCAGGGTTAAACCTTTTATAGTGAAACCGTTTGACCCAGATTGGTTCCAATTTAAAGTTCTTTTGGGTCTGTTTGAATTTGGGTGAAAACCTCAAACTAAAGCTGTTTGTGTTCTTTCACTGTGGACCAGTTCATGATCTGTTCTTGGTTTATTCATCAGATGTGGTTCATTTGTCCTTCACATCAGTCATGTGTCAGTAACAGCTGAAATGAAGCTGCTGTTTGTTCGTTTCTCTTCAGTCGAACACTAACAGACGTCCACCTGTGGATGAGGGGACACTAACAGGACTCGTGCAGACGTTTGGTAAAGATGGAACACCCAGGCTCATATTTACAACTGGGGGGTCAAAGCTTTATAAAGCCCTGAGGCCCCGCCCCCTTTAAAATGACACCAGCTGGGCTCAGACAGATTTAACACATGTATATGAACAACTGAAAATATTAGTATGAATAATATTTAATAACACAGATCATGTTGTAGGGTTGGATGAGGATATTGGATTAAAACTGAGTAATATCTGATACAATATTGGTCTGATCAACTGATAATGTTTACACTAGTCTGAGTAAAACTACAGAAGGATGAAGAAATGTACACACACACACACACATTTATAATCCAGATAAATCCATAAACTGTCTGTTACACAGAACACTGATATCATCTGTTCGACCCAATATTAATACATGATTCATTTGAACCATTTGAAGGAACACATTTGGTCAAAGTCCTTCTGTTTCTGAGGTTTTAAACTGGACACGACACTGGTAATACCACTGACACACACTAGGGCCTGCTCTGGAACAGTCTGCTCTAAGGGATGATGTTCCATTGGTTTAACTGGGATCTGGTCTGGTCTGATGTGGTCCAGATCACTGGTCCATTAATCAGATTGAAGTCAGTCAAACTGATCCAAAGTGTCCAAATACAGACATGGCTTCAGTTTTGTGAATGACTCAAACAAGTTCTTTGGCTCAATGTGATTTTTTTGGTCAATAAAAGTCTAAGTATTCAGTAAAAGTCATGTTTCTGTTCTGACTCTAATGTAAACTCTTTCAAATTCAGATATTTGAAGGTTTTTCGTTGGGACTTTACTCTTTACTTCAATTTCATCAATCAGATGTGACTGACACACATGATGTGTTCAAGTGCTGCTGTAAATCTGATAAATCCATGAACTGGATTAAAAGGAGCCTGGGGTCAGGGTGGACGGACCGGACCGGGTCTGGGTTTGATATCTATCTATCTATCTATCTATCTATCTATCTATTATAGATCTATGATTGTTAGATCTATCATAGATCTATCCATCATACCTATCTATCTATTTATCTGTCTGTCGATCATAGATCTGTCTATCTATGTATTACAGATCTATGTGTTGCTGTACAGTGGCTCAGACCAGTTGAATCTGAACAGAATCTCTTCTAAACACTGACTCATCCACCCTTTGCTCTTTGTTTTTGTGTATACTAGTATGGTTCCATTCTAAATCATCTGTTTCTATGTGTTCCATGATGGTTGTGTGACCCTGACCTGACACAAATGTCCATATTTGAGTCCTTCTTTCCTCTGTATCAGTGGAGGTTTGGCTGGTTTTCAGGTCTGACTGCAGTCAAACGCCTCCTGGGTTTGGTTTATTATTTATTTTGGTTGGGTTTTTTTTTTCATTGACATAAATGTATAAACCTTATGTGTTTTTAATCTCACCTGAAAAATTAAATGTATTTTCCTCTCCATTTTTCTGCCTTTTGTATTTATTTTTTTCCTGTGTGATGCTTTAACTCCTGAGTGTGGAATGTTTGAAACAGCGACAGTATGAGTTGATGCAGCTCAGACCAACAGGATGTGAAGGACAGGAACAGGTGGAATACACCTGCACAGGTATGAAACTGTCCACATCCCAGTAAATACAATCAGAAAAACACTAAACCACCACAGAAAGAGCACTATTCTGAGGCAGGTTTTATACACTGACATTAAGAGTTGAGTTGATTTCCTGCAGATGTGTCTGTGTTTCAGGTGTGATTTGATCATATTTATAGTTTAATACGTTTGCATGAATAAAACAGGTCATTTGGCTCCGCCTCTGTGATGAAACTGGAGGGAAAAGTTGTCTTCATCTGCAGAAATAAGTGCTGAATATTTCTAGGTGCGCGCACGTCCTGGTTTACAGATCAGTTCAGTGGTATTTTCAGGGTTTCTGCTTCAGAGTTGATCAGACAAATGGAAGACGTGAAGGAAATGTGAGTCCAAGTGTGAAGCAGAGGAGGGTCCAAACATACGCTGGTAAAGCCTGACACCTGGTGGGCGGAGCCGGTACTGCAGCCACCCATCACATAAATAATGCATGACGGGACCGGTGGATTAAAGAGGCAGAGACGAGGACAAAAGAGACGACGGGAAGAGAGAGAGAGAGAGAGAGGGATGAAGAGGAAGAGGAGCAGAGATTAAGTGTCCTCAACCACAGGCAGGTGTCGTCAAGGAGGAGTCACCTTGGAAATGGCGCCTGGAAACGGAGCCTTGGAACACCACGACAACTACACTGTCCAAGTCTGCTGGAGCCGTTTACTGCCACAGGACACACACACACACACACACATTCATACACACAACTACACACACACACACACACATTCATACACACAACTACACACACACATTCATACACACAACTACACACATTCATACACACAACTACACACACACATTCATACACACAACTACACACATTCATACACACAACTACACACATTCATACACACATACACACACACACACACAACTACACACATTCATACGCACAACTACACAGATTCAGACACACATACACACACACAACTACACACATTCATACGCACAACTACACACATTCATACACACACACATTAATACGCACAACTACACACATTCATACACACACACACATTAATACACACAACTACACACATTCATACACACATACACACACACAACTACACACATTCATACGCACAACTACACACATTCATACACACACACATTAATACACACAACTACACACATTCATACACACACACATTAATACACACACACAAATTAATACACACATTAATATACACACACATATACACACACATTAATACACACAACTACACACATTAATACACACACACGTATACACATACACACACATATACATACTGTACATACACATGCACATACATTAATACACACACATACACACACACACACACACATATACACACATGAATACACACACACAAATATATATCACACACACACACCCACAGACCTATACACACATACCAACACACGCATATACACATGTACATACACACATTAATACACACACACACACATCTGTGGCATGAGAAATGCTGATGTAGTCACCCCCCCCCCCCACTGCCCCGCCCCCTCCTCACCGTCCTCTCATCAGCCTCTGGAGCCTCGTTAAATCACTCCACAACGAGGCGTCAAATAAAACAATTATTGAAATCACCTCAATAATGAATAAACATGAGGCGGTGATGGGGGGGGGTCAGGGGGGGTCAGGGGGTTGCGGGCATAAAATGACCTTAAACTGAACCGGTTCTTTAGTCTGTGAGGTGTCAAAGGAGAACATCAGCTGATTTGAATCATGTGAATAAAACGTTGTCAAATGGCACAAAGTCGACACGTTGAAGACGTTAGAGATTTAATCAGCAACACATTAAAGAGAAAAATATGAAGGAAAAGTATAATGAGCTATTATTATTGTTATTATTATTAATATTGTCATTATTAATAATAACAATATTAATAATAATACTATTATTACTATTATTGTTATATTATTGTTGCTGATGAAACTGATGTTAAATAAACGTGTTTCCTCATTCATTGTATATCCTTTTTATCTAATTACATCTTCTATGTGTTATTGTTTCATCTTTTACATAATTTTTATCTGGTTCCTCCTTTTCCTTTCATTTTCCTTAGTTTCCTCTTTTTTCTGTTCATTTCTACAGTTTCTTCAGTGTACTCAGTCTGATCCATGACTCCATTTCCCATCAGCCCCTCTGAGCAGCTGGAGGTCGTCCTGTCTGACCTCAGATCTGATCAGCGTCAACCTCAACTAACGCACAGTTTAAACAGAGTTTTCCAGAGAGCAAAGAATTATGGGCAACAGCAGAGAAACAACATGGTACGTTAACGGTCGAACAGTTGAACAGCTGAACGTATTATTTAATGTATTAAAGGTTTATCAGTTGAACAGTTGACCAGGTCCATAGTTTTCTGTCCTGTTCCCTGATACTGGAGTCCAAAGTGCTTTTATAAACTGCCTGATGGTTGGTTTGTGGTTATGGTTCATGTTAAATGTCTTCTTTTAATCGTGTCAGGTGTATTTGGTTTAATGAAAAACACTGAGTGCGAACGGTTCAGATTTTCATGGGTTAATGACATTCATTTAGTCTTCTGTTATTCAATTATACTTGTATTTTTTTCTATTGTTCAAACAGGTAACATCTAAAACTAAACCTGT
>NW_021941625.1:0-41168 GCF_902148855.1 Sphaeramia orbicularis
ATCAGGTTGAATCTGGAACTGAAAGAACATGAGTTTGACAACCCTGGTCTAGAGCCAACAAAGTCTGAAAAGAAAATGACATTCAGTTTTATAGGGGTTTTTTTGTGTTTTTTTAAAAAATCTGTTTAAAATGTTGCAGAAGAGAGCTAATGCTTCACCAAACCACGGGGGGGTTCTACGTATATGAAGTACAGACCTGTTTTTAACCTACACTACTGTTTTATATATATATATATATATATATATATATATATATATATATATATATATATATGTATGTATATATGTATATATGTATATATATATATATATATATATATATATACGTATATACACACACACACACACACACACACACACACACACACATATATATATATATATATATATATATATATATATATATATATATATATATATATACACATACTGTATATATGAACTGGAGGCGTGACCAGGGGAAACCCTGCCTTCACCCAGAAAGAACTGGGATAGGCTCCACCCCCATGACTCCAGTCAGGATAAAGTGGGTTCAGCTGATAAATTAAATAAATAAGTAAGTAAGTAAATATATATATGTATATATATATATATGTGTATATGTAGACTGGTACATATGTTTAATGAATGTTTAATGGTTGATGAATTTGGTCAAATAGACTTTTTAATCATGATTTTAAAACCTGTATTTTATGATGAGAAAACTTTTTTAGAAACAATATGAAATTCATGAAATTTGAATAAATCTATAAGTTTGTAACTGCTGTAAATATGAGCTAAGGTTAGTTTTATATATAATGTAAATGTATTCAGGTCCATGTAAAAAAATTTGAATATCATGAAACAGTTCCATATTTCTGTCACTCTGTTCATAAAGTCAAACCCATATTTTCTATAAACCCATATTTTCTATAAACTCATATTTTCTGTAAACTCATATTTTCTATAAACTCATTAGACACAGGTGAAATATTTCAGTCTTTATTTGTTCACATGTTGATGTTTATTTGTTTACACAGACTGAAAACCTACAATTCAGTGTCTGAGAAAATCTGAATATTTACAGAAAATCAATAAAAACAGGAGATTTTCAGCATAAATGTCCGTGTTCTGTACAGTCTGTTTAAGTGTCAGTTTGTCCTCTGCAGTCCCTCTGTCAGGGGTCTGCTGTACCCCTGTCCACTTCTGTGTCCATGTTGGTTTTGTGTCTGAACGACAAAACGAATCTTGAATCTTTAGCTCCTCTGCCAGATCACTGCTGTCACTGGAGGTAGAGGGGGGAGGGGCTGGGCCTGGAGGGGGGAGGGGCCAGGCCTCTGGAGGGGCTGGATGGGGGAGGGGCTGTGCCTCTGGAGGGGCTGGGCCTGGATGCCCCTCCCTCCTCATCTGTTTGGTGGTTGTCCTGAAGCTCCTCCCCCTCCCTCCTCTTGCATCAGTCCTCAGCTCAGGGAGCTTTATCATTAACGGAGCCATTTTTGACTCAAAAGAAGAAAACATGGGACTGGAGCCAAAAAACCAAACACATTTAAACTCCTCTACATTTGCCCATGCGGGGGCTGTTCTTCTGTGGACTATTTGAGATTCATTTGTTATTTAACTATTTCACTTCCACTACAGTAATGCAGTGTTTGGTGCATTTATGAAATTATACAACTGCATTAGAGAAAACAGTCAAGATTTGTACAGTTTTCTATTGATATACACTATTTCCAAACAAAGTTGTATTGTGTTGTGACTCGTAGACCCAATAATCTCAAAAAAGTACAAATATGTTGTTAAATGGATGATTGTTCCAGAGTTTTCCATTATTGTTCCACCAGAAGGGTAACTTTGCTGATCCCTGGATAACGTCTACATGATGCAAAGTACTACATGGAATAGATAAATCTCTTTATCTACTCAGATGTCCAGTGAAGTTTGAAGGGCTAGGGTAAAAACCCAAACTGCCGGGAGATGGGGTTCACTTATACGGTAAAAGACTTCCCACTGGAAGTCAGAGAAACACAACAGGAGAATGAAGAAACATTCCCCAAAAAGCAAGGATGAGATTTAAAAAGTTCAAAAATAGCTTTGTTTAGTGCTTCAGGCCAAAGTTACAAAAGAATCTGGCATCCAACACACATTTCATCACAGAGAGAAAAAGAAAAAAGACTTTCCTTTGTTACTTTTTCTCGTCTTTAGTGACTGTTGGACACTCCCATTATTCAATGACATCATTGGTCGTCTGCTTATTATTGGTTAATGGTGGTCACTGGGCAGAACATGTCCATCAGTCCATCAGCTCATTCTAAGAACAGCTCATGTTTTTGCATGTGCACAGCTCTTCTTTAACACCTGCACTGTTAGCTTAGCATGTGTGGAGCACAGAAACCCCCAGGTTCATATTCTGGTTCTTCTGCTCTAGGCTCTTCACCACAACTACTGTCTAAAACTGTAAAAGCAGATCTTTTAGGTCGAATCTGACGTCTGCTGAGTTCAGCAGACAGGTGTGAGTTCATCTAAACCACACACACACACACACACACACACACACACACACACACACACACACACACACACAAACCAAAGCTGACTGTTCAGTACAAATAAAATAAAAATACAACATACAGGTGGAAAATATGACTCAGAATAAAACTGAAGACTGGCAAAAATAAAAAGACTGTCATGTAACTTGTAATGTAAAGATGAAACAGACCACTACTCACATTCTCCATTTTTATGACTATTATATATCCATTTTGGTTCATGATGTTTGATTTATGATGTTCATCCAACATCTTCTTCTAGAGCCAGATTTAAAGTCACACATCCAACTCCCGTTTAATTCACTCTATCACAGTGTAACAGATGACAGCTCATGTCTGTGGTCTGACTTTTAAAACAGCCAAACCACCAACAAATGCAAACTGAGGATCCTGGATTCAATATGGCACAAAAATGATCTACTATAATATAATATGCTGTCCAAAAATGCCTTTTTTCTGCGTATAGCCTGCACATGTTTGCAGATGAACATGGTTTGAACAGATTTAGGCCGATAATAATGATAAAAAGCAGAGGTTCATTCAGTTCATTTCCAAATGTTCCTTCTGTTTTGAACCAGAGGAACCACAGACAGGCTACAGAACCACATCTGGACCAGGACCCACCAGGACCAGGACTTCACTGGTCATCCATGACTTCCTGTTTGGAAAAACCAGGATGTGCTTTTCCTCTGTGACCCCCCCCCCCCCCCCCCGCACAACATTTAACCTTTTCAAACACAGTGCTCAGTCCAGTGGACACTCCAGTGGTCAGTCCAGTGGTCAGTTCTTCTCCAGCTGTTCTCTTGTATATTCATGGGTTTGTTGTTTCAGTTCCAGATCAGCTGACACAGTGGACACTCATGCTCCATCCCATAATACACATAAACACCAGATTATCAGCAGTAAAACAGTTTTCCTTTAGTATGTTCCTTTCTGATAATGGGTTTGAAAAACATTCTTTCAAAACTAAAGCTGTGCTGTCCAGCTGAGTGGACGTTTTGGAACTCCATGAAAAATAGCTTCATTAAATTTTTAATCACATTGTTTCTTTCATGAAAAAAAGGAATAAAACCACTCTGGAAAACATTCCTGACAAAGGTTTTCATTCTTCATGCCTGAAAGGGTTCATGTGGAAGAGGACGGACTCTGGATTCAGGTTTTACACAAACGTCGCATGATCACGTGGTTTTCTGTTTACCTGCTCTAGAAACGAATTAAAACAAACTGAATTAGAGAAAAAAAGTCCAAACTAAATCAAACTAAACTAAAATGAAAAATCCTAAACTATTTGAACCTTTTCTCCATCCACATCCATTTCAGTGGGACCTTCCAAAGCCTTAGTTTGGACTGAACCAAAGCTGCAAATCCAACACATTAGCCCTGTCACACAGCTAGCCCTGAGGCTAACGTCGCAGAGCTAGCCCTGAGGCTAACGTCGCAGAGCTAGCCCTGAGGCTAACGTCGCAGAGCTAGCCCTGAGGCTAACGTCGCAGAGCTAGCCCTGCGGCTAACGTCGCAGAGCTAGCCCTGAGGCTAACGTCGCAGAGCTAGCCCTGAGGCTAACGTCGCAGAGCTAGCCCTGAGGCTAACGTCGCAGAGCTAGCCCTGCGGCTAACGTCGCAGAGCTAGCCCTGAGGCTAACGTCGCAGAGCTAGCCCTGAGGCTAACGTCGCAGAGCTAGCCCTGCGGCTAACAGCCCAGTGTTTCCCGGTGTTGGACTGAACCCCATCAGAGCCTCCAGTCCAATCCACGGTTCCAGTGCAGGAGTGTGAAGAACAGAAGCGTTCTACAGAGTGGAGGAGGCAGAGGAGGCGCTGCAGCTGAGGTCAGTCCTTTAAGTGGAACAGGTTTAGTCTGCAGTTCCACTGGGATCCAGCAGAGAGCAGCAACACACCAACAATACACACACACCCAACTGAAACTGAAACTGAAACTGAAACTGACACACAGGTCCATCCATCCTCTGTTCTAGTTTCTCTCTTTTTTCTTTTTCTTTGTCGTTCTTTGGATGAATGGATGCTGTTCATGGATGTTCACCTCCGTCATCATGGTTACACTGATGACCTCATCACAGATATAAGACCTGACCTCTGACCTCTGAGGGTCATGTCCCTCCTGCTTTGACCTTTACTCAGTTGAACTCAAACCTGTTTCAGTGTCGGAGGTCAAACTCCATCCAATCATGTCCTGTCACCAAACTGTGATGTCACTGAGCAGCAGGAAGCTCCGCCTTCCACTGAGCAGGAGGAAGCTCCGCCTTCCAACGCATCATCTGGAGGAACTGATGTAGGAGGTACTGAGGAGGAGAAACTGAGGAGGAACTGAGGAGGAAGAACTGAGGAGGAAGAACTGAGGAGGAGAAACTGAGGAGGAAGAACTGAGGAGGAGGAACTGAGGAGGAGGAACTGAGGAGGAAGAACTGAGGAGGAGGAACTGAGGAGGAAGAACTGAGGAGGAGAAACTGAGGAGGAACTGAGGAGAAACTGAGGAGGAGGAACTGAAGAGGAACTGAGGAGGAACTGAAGAGGAACTGAGGAGAAACTGAGGAGGAAGAACTGAGGAGGAGGAACTGAGGAGGAACTGAAGAGGAACTGAGGAGGAGGAACTGAGGAGGAACTGAGGAGGAACTGAAGAGGAACTGAGGAGGAGGAACTGAGGAGGAACTGAAGAGGAACTGAGGAGGAGGAACTGAAGAGAAACTGAACTGAAGAGGAACTGAAGAGGAACTCAACTGAAGAGGAACTGAAGAGGAACTGAGGAGGAGGAACTGAAGAGGAACTGAGGAGGAGGAACTGAGGAGGAACTGAAGAGGAACTGAGGAGGAACTGAGGAGGAACTGAAGAGGAGGAACTGAGAAGGAACTGATATATATAACAGACTTTACAGAACACTGACATTTATGTTTAAAATCTGTTTTTACTGATTTTCTGTAGATATTCTAATCTTCTCCGACACTGAATTGTAGTTTTTCATTCATAAACATCAACATTTGAACAAATAAAGGCTGAAATATTTCATCTGTTTCTATTGAGTTTATATAAAATATGAGTTTATTTAAAATATGGATTTATATAAAGTATGACTTTATATAAAATATGAGTTTATATAAAGTATGGGTTTGACTTTATGAACAGAGTGACATGAAATTCATGAAATGAGAATAAATCTATAAGTTTGTAACTGTTGTAAACATCAGAGGCGGGCCGTGCGGGCCTTCAGTGATGTCATACTTAGTACACCTCATAATACCATTAATATGCCACCACAGCTCAAGGATCCAAACAGTCACACTTGCACATTACATCACCTCACTATAGGCTAGTCAAGCAACATTTAATGTCCGGAGCATTTAAAATCAATAACCTCACATTCACAATTGAAAGCAGAAAACTAAGATCACAGATAGTGTCAAAACTCAAAGATAAAACATGATTTTAAGAGAGTTTGTCAACAAAAGTAGCTATGTGAGCTTAAACAAGTTTGTCCAATAAACTGCGCATTGTTGACGTTTCATCTAAGATACCAACGAGACGATAACGACACAAACTATTCACTGAAAATAAAAGTAAACAGATTATTTGCATTTGTTTTTGAGAATTTGCAACAGAAAAACAATTGAACATCTTCGCCAATGCGCCATGTAACCTTATTTACATTATAAAACTGCAGATGATCAGAAGTTTAGACGTTTTTACTATTTCGTTACCACTGATTTAATACTTATGAAATAAAATGCCAAACTACACATTGCAAATAAAAATAAAATGCTTGCGCACTCGCCAACACGGATCTCCTCCACAGCGCCTGCTCATCTGAAAACCAAATCCCTCCTCCTTTCTTTTCTCAGGAGGACTTCAGTGGCTCTGGCGTACAGTTTATCTGTGCCTTTCACTTCCATCACTAGGTCTTCTTCTGTGGACATGGAGGCTAACGCTGAAAGCCGGGTCTGTCCGGTCGTGTTTCCGGCATAAGTTCTAATACGCTTTAATGCCGAGTCGGGGATAGTCCCAGCCAAACAGGCCAGTGAAAGTTCAAGTTGCCCCATACGCTCATTCAGATTTTTCCTCTGAAGAAAACCATGGACATCAGCAGGACTTTTCCCTTCAGAATCAGCCGTAGCATACATTCCAGTCAGTTCTGTTTGAAGTCGGGGACGACCAAACCGTGTCCCATGGCTCTGTGGGAAGCTGGTGAAGGCTGTTTGTGGGACTTTCTTCCTGTAAGTCTGAAGGTGCTGGGGGTCAAGAAGGGACAGAAACATCAACTTTTCGCGGTCCTGAAATCGGTTCCGTATCTCGGAGAGAAATGTCTTCTTGCCGTCTTGAAAATGGCGTGGCCAGTATATCCAAAACTAAATCTTTCTCTTCTCCTCCTTCAGCCATCTTGGGATAAAAAAACATACAGCGATAGCTGTCGGTATTTGGATCTTTAAGTTTAGTTCAGAGTTCAAAGTTGTTCAAAGTGCCGCCTTCCAGGCTCTTAGTGTGTGCTCATCCAATCACAGCACACGTACATGTCCAGTTCAGCGTAAGACCTTCCAGCTGGGCTTGGTGTCGCAGTCTCAAGATCTGATTGGCTATCGCAACTGACTGTGTCTGTTCACTTACAGCGCTCAAGGCCTGCTCTGTTGACTCTGCAGGCCTTAGGCATATTTCATAGAACCTGACAACACAAGCTAGCTGAAATATGATTGGATAAAAACTCTACCATAGCATACAACACTGGAAGCAGCACAACCAAGTGGATATGATGACATTAACAGAACAGACTATGAAGAATCATTTTATTTACATATTTACAAAAAAAACCTTTTCTGAGTAGGTTTAGGCCAGCAGAGAAGGCCTTGCTGGCCCTGACGGCCCACCACTTGTAGATATGAGCTAAGGTTAGTTTTATATATAATGTAAATGTATTCAGGTCCATCCAAAAAAATCTGAATATCATGAAACAGTTCCATATTTTTTATTGTTTCTAAAAAAAAAGTATTGGTAACACTTTACTTGAAGGTCTAGTTTATAATGCATTAAGCACATATTCATAAGACATTATAATGCATTTATAATGCATTATAAACATCATTACAATAGTTTATGATCATGTACAACAACTTATACCAAGGTTTATAAAGTATTATAAGTGTAGGCATAATGTATTATAAATTCTGCTTTCATAATGTTTTATACATCCATACCAAAGTGACACCAGTGTTTGTAGGAAGAATCTCCAGTCCTGGGTACAGAACACATTCTAACCATCAGAACTCTAGCCAGTTACAAAGACACAGAGAACTGCTGTGACATGAAGGTTCTGAAACTGAATAATGCCTTAGAAATATCAATAATGAGTTACAGGAGGACTGATGATATAACACAAGTATGATGCCGTATGAGCAGTATCTGCTGGCTCTAAGTGTAAGTCAAAAATTATACATCAATGTGTTCTTAATAACTCTTTATTTTGCAAAAATAAAGCGTTAAAAGAACAGAGTCAGTAAATAGAAGTGTTACATGTTGTGTTACATACATAAATAAAAAATAATGTGGCAGCTCTAAATCTTTGTTAATTCAATCATGGTTGTTTTTTTTTTTTAAATAAATATGAAATCTCTAAATTAGATGGGCATAGGGACCAGTGACAAAACCTAACAGAAGTTCCCCACCAAAAAAAAATAAATTCCTTCACACTGCTTTGGTATGGATGTATAAAACATTATGAAAGCTGAAATTATAATGCATTATGCCTACACTTATAATACTTTATTAACCTTGGTATAAGTTGTTGTACATGATCATAAACTGTTGTAATGACTTTTATAATGCATTATAAATGCATTATAATGTCTTATGAATGTGCGCTGAATGCATTATAAACTAGACCTTCAAGTAAAGTGTTACCAAAGTATTTTCATCATAAAACACAGGTTTTTAAATCATGATTAAAAAGTCTATTTGACCAAACTCATCAACCATTAAACATACATTAAACATATGTACCAGTCAATGACTGTATCTGTCGGTACAGGTCATGTCACGTGTCTTAGCTGTGCTGAGCGTAAAGGCAGTTCGCTTTGAGCCCGTTCTAAAACTGACTGAAGGCGTTTGAGTTTGGATCAGATACATGAGGAAAAAGAACGCTGTCATCCACAGACATCTGAATGTTCAGATCAGGGCGTACATCCAGGAGGTCATTTATACACAGTAAAAATAACAGGTCCAAGGACTGAGCCCTGTGGGACACCACCAAGACAACCTCAGAAGGAGGACTCTCCACGGTCCACATTGTGTTCTCATCGCTGAATGGGATGTAAACCAGTGTCCAGTGGTTGACCCTGGTGCCTTCCTAAAGTCCAGGACCACAGCTCCTCACAGGGACGTTCATCCAACTCAAACTGGACTGGGCAGGCTGAAGGTCTGCTCTACGTGGACTGGTTCTATAAGAACCTCCAGTTCAGTTCAGTCATCATCACTCATCCTCTTTAAAGGTGCAGGGGACTGTTGTGTCCAGTGTGTCCTCAGGTCTGTCCATCCTCAGGTCTGTCCATCCTCAGTGTCATTGGTCTGTTGGTCTGTCAGTCATTCTTCAGCTGAATCTCCTCCTCATTCTGAACAGTTTCTTAGTTCCATCCAAGAACAAACCATGTGTTTACATTCAGAGTCAGGAGGAGCTGGACATCTGACGAATTTTTTCACTACGTGCATTGTGGGAAATGGAGGTTTGAGCAGCCACCTGACAGCAGCAATGCAACCGTATGGTATCAGATGGATGAAACACGATGCAGAAACAGCGGAAACGCAGAAACGGCAGGAGCTGTCTTCCCTCTGTACGTTTTCCTCCAGCTGTTTCCGTCGGTCTGTTCTGCTGTCAGGTGGCTTTGGCAGCCGTCACTTCCCATCCCAGGTGTTTTCTGTCAGACTGCAGTGGAAGCTCATCTTCTCCTAAAATTATGAAAATGAAATGCTCAAATCTGTTCAGTTGTTTTCACTTCATTGACTCCAAATGTGTTAGAACACATTTGTCCCCCCCCCCCCCCCCCCCATGTAAAGGTGTCCAGGAGAGGGAGGGGTGTCACACCTCTTCAGTCTCCAAAGCATACGATGAAAAAGGTTTCTCAATAAAGCCAGTTTATTCAAGGCTGCTTTCTTTAAACAAGGTGTTTACAAAAATGAAACAAAGTATTCCAGGTGAGTACAGTTGGACAAAGGTGGTACCAAAATAAATTTAAAAAACTCAGCAAAACCAAACCAAACTAATTGGTGACCCCTGCACTACCAGAAGAAACTGGTGGGACTAAATAAACATCTACCTCCTTACTAGTCCCAAAATAAAAATACAGAGGGTGGCACCAACTGACTAATCTAGTGTGTATAACAGAAAACAAGCCTCAGTGCAGTGTGTAGGGTACCCCGTCTGAACTAAACCCAACTCAGCTCACCACAGGAGAACACAGGGAGGACACAAAAGAGCAAAATGGCTCTGACCAAGCATGGACAGACAAGAGCAGCAGCCCAGACAGAGGACAGGCTGGATTTATAGTCTCTGGGGCTGGTCAGGATTGGTCTGCTCCTCCTTCCTTCACCTGAGCCCGCCCCTTCAGGTACAGCCCCAGAGGAGGTCCCAGAACCAAGCCCACACCCCGACGACCAGGCCATCCCCGACCTAGTGAAGAGAAGGGGAGGAGAAACACACACACATATACATACTCATGCCCTCAGGCATGTAACACCCCCCCCCACAAGAAAAAAATCAAACATCATGTTTGATATAATCCATGACTACGTACGAGACAGGGCATCAGCCATTACATTCTCTGATCCTTTTTTGTGGAGAATGTTGAGGTTGTAATTCTGTACGATGAGAGACCAGCGCATAAGCCGCTGGTTGTGATTATACATTCGACTGAGGAAGACCAGAGGGTTGTGATCTGTATAGACCACAACAGGATGCACGCTACCACCCACATAGACCTCAAAATGCTGTAAGGCCAGAAGTAGAGCCAGTGTCTCCTTCTCAGCTGTTGAATACCTGAGCTGGTGTTTGTCAAACCTTCTTGAAAACTAGCACACTGGATGGTCAAGACCCTGGTCATCTTCCTGAAGAAGGACAGCTCCTGCACCGGTGGCACAGGCATCTACCTCCAACTTAAAGGTAGAGAGAAGTCTGGAGCAGACAGAACAGGAGCACAACATAACATAGCCTTGACACCATCAAAAGCATGTTGGCATTCCTTGGACCATGTGAAGGTTTTAGAAGGACTAGTTGGGGCAGTAAGAGGAGCTACTACAGTTAAGAAGTTTCTACAGAATCTGCGATAATATCCAGCCATACCTAGGAATCTTTGCATTTCTCGACGAGTGGTTGGAACTGGAAACGCAGCGATAGCAGCCACCTTTGCATCCACAGGTCTCACCTGGCCCCGCCCCACCTGCTTTCCAAGATACTGAACAGTTCCTTTACCAAAGTCACATTTGGCTAGGTTTAGAGTCAATGATGCATCATGATGTTTGAAAAGCTTTCGAAGGGTTGACACATGCGAGCTCCAGTCAGTATCATACACCACAGTGTCATCTAAATAAGCCTTGCAGTTCTGGACATCACCAAGCACTAGGTTGATGAGCCTCTGGAAGGTGGCTGGAGCATTACACATACCAATGGCATAACTGTGTATTGACAAAAATAGTCAGGCGTGACAAAAGCTGGTATCTCAGAAGCTTCAGGGGTAAGAGGCACCTGCCAATACCCTTTTAGCATGTCCAGCTTGCTGACATATGTAGATGAACCAATTTCATCAATACAGTCGTCCATAAGAGGCAGAGGATAGGCATCAGGAACAGTAACTGCATTCACTCGGCGGAAATCTGTTCAGAATCTGGGAGTTCCATCTGTCTTAGCATCCAGTAAACAAGGGGAACTCCAGGGGCTGGAGCTAGGCTTGGCAAAATCATTTGTTAAAAGATATTCAGCTTCTTCTTTCATGATTTTTCTTTTCGTTGGATTAACCCTATAAGCTCGCTGTTTAATAGGCTTATCATTCAAGAGTTTAACGTCATGTTTCAGTACTGAAGTCTGAGAAGGAATATCAGTGAAAAGCTCTGGAAAATCATGAATTGCTTGTTCCACATCAGCCCTCTGATTGGCAGATAGATGAGATAGGTGAGCTGATAGGTTCAACAGTACCTCTGAATTAGACAACCTCACACCTGATGCAGAAGCATTACGTAGGACCAGTCCATCTTCATCATCACAGTGAGAGTTTGTAGTGGTGACAACTGTTGCACCACGGCAGAGACAGAGGGTCCAGTGTTCATGACCAGCATCTCAGTTGTCGTCCCTCTAGGATGATACTGCTTTAACCTGTTTACATGACAAATACAAGACTTGCGACGTTGATCAGGTGTATGAATGACATAATTTGTGTCAGTAAGTTTCTTTTCAACATCATGAGGACTAAAGAAACGCACAGAAAGGGCAGACCCAGAAGTTGGAGACAGAATAAGTACCTTATCACCAGGCTTAAAGGAGCGATCCACAGCCTTTCTATCAAACTGACGTTTCATCTGTACCTGAGAGGAAGCTAAGGCTTCCTTAGCTAAGGAGCAGGCTTGGCGCAGGCGTTCCTGAAACTGACTGACATACTCAGACACTGGATAATGTCTTCTCTCAGAGTCAACCAGCTGTTCCTTAAGGACCTGTAGGGGGCCTCTCACTGAATGTCCAAAGAGCAGCTGTGCAGGACTGAACCCCAAAGATTCTTGCCCAGCTTCACATACAGCAAACAATACAAGAGGAGTACTCTCATCCCAATCCCTCTGGGACTCTACACAATGTTTGTGCAAAATAGATTTCAGGGTTTGGTGAAACCGCTCAGTTGCCCCTTGTGACTGAGGGTGATAAGTGCTTGACATCTTATGTACAATGTTCAATGATTTCAATATTTGTGCAAACAGGTTTGATTTAAAGTTTGTTCCTTTGTCAGTTTGCACCACCTTTGGGAGGCCAAAGGTAGTAAAGAACCTTGTCATAGCTTTAATGATGGCCTTTGCTGTTATTGTGCGGAGAGGAACTGCCTCTGGAAATCTTGTCGCTGTGCACATGATGGTCAATAAAAACTGATTTCCAGACTTAGACTTAGGCAAAGGGCCAACACAATCCATCATTACTGTTTTAAAGGTCCCATATTATGCTATTTTTCAGTCATGTCATATAGGTCTCAGAAGCCCAAAAACATAGTATTTAAGTTTGTTCGCCCCAAAATCATCCTTTTTTTGGAGTTTCAGAGGTCGAAAAAGTCCCTCTCACCAGCCCTCCTCAGAACAGGCTGTTTCTGGGCCTGCTTCTGGGTATGCAAATGAACACATCTGTCCACGCCCACTCCCCCTCCTCTCTCTGGGAGAGGACGCGGCTTACGCTAGCGGTACTACGCGCTAATGTTGACTGTGAAGCCATGGCTCGTCGGGACGCAGTAGTTCAGCCATACCAGTTCGACCCAGAGTCTGACCCAGAAGGGTCAGAAACACTGGCTCCAAACACTGGCTTTCTTTGCCTTGAGGCGTGATTGAGCCCCGACGGAAAACGGCGGTGTTGTGTCAGGTTCGTGGACCTGACACGGAAAGACGCCTGCCGCCACTAATGCAGGCAGCTGCTAACAAGCTTGATGCTAACTCTAATGATGCTAACCACAAAAGGCCCGTGTTCAAAGGAGTTCTGTTCAATGTCTCTGGATATTATCAGCTCGTGCATGTTAACGGGGACGCAAACGTTAGCAGCAGTAACCGAGCTATGTTAGCTGCCATGCTAACGTTAGACGTACACATCAACACCCACCAGCTTATCCGTAATGTAGGGTTATGCAGTAAAGATACAAAAAATGATCAGAACTTCCATCTCCCACACTTGTACTTGGGTCACGAAGCGTTGGTCCTGCGTCCTTCTTGATTCGGAGTCTTTGTGCTAAGCCGCAGCTGTATGGGCCCATGTTAAAAAACACTCGTCCGTGAAATGCCGGGCACACACATACAGGTGTTTGGGAATGTTGTTTGGTCCATGACCATCACAGACAGAATCCAGACGCTTTTTACGGAGAGGCTCGGAAGTGGGGAGCAAAAATAAACTATGGTGTTGGTGTGTGCAGCCAACAACACCACAACCTGCGTGTCTCGCCTTCGCCATGTTTGTTGTCCAAGAGGTACTTTTCCAGGGCGGGGCTTACCTTTTCATGCAGGGTGGGGGCACAGTCAGGGGGAGGAGTTAAATCCGCTTATGTCGTCATAAGCAGACCCAACTCAAACTGGGCCGTTTGAGCATTTTCGCAACATGTGGTGTAGCAAGGCAGGAGGAAACAGACAGTTTTCACATTCCAACCTCATAATGAGGAACTGCAACACACACTACTGTAAGAAAACTGTCACAAAGTGACATTTGCATAATATGGGAGCTTTAAACGGCTCTCCCATGGTTTGAATAGGATGAAGGGAAGCAGGTGGGATTACTTGATTTGGTTTTCCAGTAATCTGGCATCTATGACATGAACGACAGTAGCAGGTCACATCAGTCTTTAAAGCGGGCCAGAAGAAATGCTTTAACATTTTTTGATATGTTTTTGTCACACCAAGATGACCTGACCAGGGATGGTCATGTGCTAGTGACAGTACCTGCTGACGAAACTTTAAAGGGACCACCACTTGATAACAGGCTCCCCAGTCCATCCCATCTGCAGTCGGATCTGTCCACTTTCTCATCAGTACGCCATCGTCAAGGAAGTAGGCCACATTTCTGCTCTTTGCTGCATCCTGGCTCAACACAGATGACAGACACTTAGCAATAGTCACATCAGATTGCTGAGCTTCAATGAAATCTTTACGAGTGGCAGGCAGTTGTAAGGCTTCAGAACTAAACTCAAGCAGGCCTCCCTTATCTGAAACTTTAACAGGCTTTTCCCTGGGCTCTGTAGGCTTTTCTTCTGGATCTGAAACAAGGAAAGTATTAGACAGATCCATACCAAACTTCTTGGTCTGAGCTCCTGTGACTGCACAGGCAGGAAACACATCAGGACAGCATTGGGCTGCACTGTCCGTCTCTGTTATTAGGTCTGGTCTTTCCACAATCTCTGGAACTGGGAGCACCTTTCCACCTGCAAGATCATTCCACATAATGGACTGCACTCCTTCTACTGGAAGGGCAGGGAGAACTGCTATTTGGAAAAATCCAGTCACTAGTTTTGATTGCACATGAATGGTACGAAGTGGTGCAGGTACAAAACCCATCTCAATTCCCTGTACCACTGTACTGGACTTACAAGAAGAATCTTCAGAGAGTGTCAATATATCAGCAAGAATCTAAGACTGTGACCCTCCTGTATCCCTTAGTATTTGAACTGGCCTCTGATCTACTGGATTTCCGGTTAAAGAAACCAGTCCCTCAAAAATCAGTGGCTTAAAACAAGGGTCAGGGTTTGACAACTGAGTAAGTGACTCTTCAACACCGCTTCTAACCACACTTTTTATTAATCCTACCCCCTTTGGAGAGGAAGCTGAAGAGGGAGCCATAAACTGCTGTTTGTGTTTTAGACTTAAACAATCAGCTAGTACATGACCCCTCTTATGGCAGTAAAAGCATTCTTTAGACTGAGAAGAACCCTGTTTTGGTCTGTCAGCAGGAGGAACAGACTCCATTTTGGATGGCCTAGATGCTGTAGACTTATCTAGATGAGGAGAGACAAACACATTCTTGTGTGAGCAAAAATTCATCAGACAATTCTGCTGCTTTTGACAACGAGGACACTTTCTGTTCATTGAGGTATGTCACAGTTTTATCTGGTAAAGACCCTTTAAAGTCCTCCAGAAGAATCAATTCACGGAGAGAATTAAAATCACTGGTGTTAGCAGCATTGCACCACTTGTCAAATAGCGCCCCCTTCTCTCAAGCAAATTCAACAAATGTTTGACCACTGTTCTTTTTGTACCCTCTGAGTTTCTGCCTGTATGCTTCAGGTACTAACTCATATGTGCGCAACACTGCCTCCTTAACTTTGTCATATTGCAAACCGTCCTCTAATGTAAGTGAAGAAGCTACTTCCTGAGCCTTACCACTCAACCTACACTGAAGTAAGAGAGGCCACACGTCTCTGGGCCATTTCAAGGACAAAACAATACGTTCAAATGCCCCGAAAAATGACTCCACCTCTGACTCCCGAAAGGACGGGACCAAAGCAATATGTTTACCAACAGCAAAACTTGGGGGGGGGGGGGTCACCGGCACATCACCAGGAATTTCTTTTTCCCTCCGTTTCAGTTTCAGAGCCTCTATCTCAAGCTGTTTCAATCTCACTTCAGCTTCAGTCTCAAGTTTTTTAATTTGGTAACGAAGATCAAACTCTGCTTTTCTAATTCTGTCCCTCTCTTCTGCCTCCATCTGCAAACGAGCATGAACTTTGAATTTGACCTTATCACTAGACCCCCCTGGTCTAACAGGAGAAGGAGGATCAGACTGTTGCAAGGTTATAGGTGATTTAGGACTTCCAGGAGTACTAGGAGTACTCACTTCTTCCTGAGTGACTGATTGCCACTGTTCACTAAGAGGGAGAGCAGATGACACAGCTTCATCAGAAAGCTCAGCTGAAGCTGACGTCAAATTAGGCAACAGGCCTAGCTCAATCAGTTTCTCCAACACAGCATTTTTAATTTTTTTTAAGCAGAGGTAGTGAGAGGAATATTGAAATGAGCTGCAATAGCCAGCAAGTCATCCTTACGACATAAACATACATTTCATTCACTCAGTCACTCACGCATACATTCATTCAATCATTCATTCACTCACTCATACATTCATTCATTAAATCATGCATTCATTCACTCATACATTCACTCATTCATTCATTCACTCATTCATTCACTCACTCATACATTCATTCATTCAATCATTCATTCATTCATTCATTCACTCACTCATTCATTCACTCATTCACTCACTCATACATTCATTCATTCAATCATTCATTCAATCATTCAATCATTCATTCATTCACTCATTCACTCACTCATGCATTCATTCATTAATTCAATCATGCATTCATTCACTCATTCATTCATTCATTCATTCACTCACTCATTCATTCACTCACTCACTCATACATTTATTCATTCACTCATTCACTCATACATTCATTCTTTCACTCATTCATTCACTCATTCACTCATACATTCATTCATTCACTCATTCATTCACTCATTCACTTATACATTCATTCATTCACTCATAAATTCATTCATTTATTCATTCACTCATACAAATTTTCATTCATTCATTCATTCATTCACTAATTCATTCATTCATTCATTCATTCACTCATTCATTCACTCATGTTGTCAGGATAATGCACAATCCCATAATAATCCTGGTACATTCAGACTGTAACTGTAACTGTTCTTTTATGTAAATCACTTGTTAATAGTTGTCAGGCTGTAGTGAACAGAGCTGGGTTTGTGTTTTATGTGGTTCCTGACACCAGGAAATGAACAGGTTTGGATTTTTTCCATGAAACAGTCGTCTTGTTTGGAAACTATAATACAACAGGTTGGTTTTTGGTTTTTTTCCAAGACATTTTTAAAATGTGTTTTCGGCGTGTATTTTTTGGTGGGCTGTCCTTTGTAGTGGCTGTTCTGTTGTCGGTCTGTATTTTTTGGTGGGCTGTCCTTTGTAGTGGCCGTTCTGTTTTCGGTCTGTATTTTTTTGGTGGGCTGTCCTTTGTAGTGGCCGTTCTGTTTTCGGTCTGTACGTTTTGGTGGGCTGTCCTTTGTAGTGGCCGTTCTGTTTTCGGTCTGTATTTTTGGGTGGGCTGTCCTTTGTAGTGGCCGTTCTGTTTTCGGTCTGTACTTTTTGGTGGGCTGTCCTTTGTAGTGGCCGTTCTGTTTTCGGTCTGTATTTTTGGGTGGGCTTTCCTTTGTAGTGGCCGTTCTGTTTTCGGTCTGTATTTTTGGGTGGGCTTTCCTTTGTAGTGGCCGTTCTGTTTTCGGTCTGTACTTTTTGGGTGGGCTGTCCTTTGTAGTGGCCGTTCTGTTTTCGGTCAGTATTTTTGGTGGGCTGTCCTTTGTAGTGGCCGTTCTGTTTTCGGTCTTTACTTTTGGGTGGGCTGTCCTTTGTAGTGGCCGTTCTGTTTTCGGTCTGTACTTTTTGGGTGGGCTGTCCTTTGTAGTGGCCGTTTTGTTTTCGGTCTGTATTTTTTGGTGGGCTGTCCTTTGTAGTGGCCGTTCTGTTTTCGGTCTGTATTTTTGGGTGGGCTTTCCTTTGTAGTGGCCGTTCTGTTTTCGGTCTGTATTTTTGGGTGGGCTTTCCTTTGTAGTGGCCGTTCTGTTTTCGGTCTGTACTTTTTGGGTGGGCTGTCCTTTGTAGTGGCCGTTCTGTTTTCGGTCTGTATTTTTGGTGGGCTGTCCTTTGTAGTGGCCGTTCTGTTTTCGGTCTTTACTTTTGGGTGGGCTGTCCTTTGTAGTGGCCGTTCTGTTTTCGGTCTGTACTTTTTGGGTGGGCTGTCCTTTGTAGTGGCCGTTTTGTTTTCGGTCTGTATTTTTTGGTGGGCTGTCCTTTGTAGTGGCCGTTCTGTTTTCGGTCTGTACGTTTTGGTGGGCTGTCCTTTGTAGTGGCCGTTCTGTTTTCGGTCTGTATTTTTGGGTGGGCTGTCCTTTGTAGTGGACGTTCTGTTTTCGGTCTGTACTTTTTGGTGGGCTGTCCTTTGTAGTGGCCGTTCTGTTTTCGGTCTGTATTTTTGGGTGGGCTTTCCTTTGTAGTGGCCGTTCTGTTTTCGGTCTGTATTTTTGGGTGGGCTGTCCTTTGTAGTGGCCGTTCTGTTTTCAGTCTGTACTTTTTGGGTGGGCTGTCCTTTGTAGTGGCCGTTCTGTTTTCGGTCTGTATTTTTGGTGGGCTGTCCTTTGTAGTGGCCGTTCTGTTTTCGGTCTTTACTTTTGGGTGGGCTGTCCTTTGTAGTGGCCGATCTGTTTTCGGTCTGTACTTTTTGGGTGGGCTGTCCTTTGTAGTGGCCGTTTTGTTTTCGGTCTGTATTTTTTGGTGGGCTGTCCTTTGTAGTGGCCGTTCTGTTTTCGGTCTGTATTTTTGGGTGGGCTTTCCTTTGTAGTGGCCGTTCTGTTTTCGTTCTGTATTTTTGGGTGGGCTTTCCTTTGTAGTGGCCGTTCTGTTTTCGGTCTGTACTTTTTGGGTGGGCTGTCCTTTGTAGTGGCCGTTCTGTTTTCGGTCTGTATTTTTGGTGGGCTGTCCTTTGTAGTGGCCGTTCTGTTTTCGGTCTTTACTTTTGGGTGGGCTGTCCGTTGTAGTGGCCGTTCTGTTTTCGGTCTGTACTTTTTGGGTGGGCTGTCCTTTGTAGTGGCCGTTTTGTTTTCGGTCTGTATTTTTTGGTGGGCTGTCCTTTGTAGTGGCCGTTCTGTTTTCGGTCTGTACTTTTTGGTGGGCTGTCCTTTGTAGTGGCCGTTCTGTTTTCGGTCTATATTTTTGGTGGGCTGTCCTTTGTAGTGGCCGTTCTGTTTTCGGTCTTTACTTTTGGGTGGGCTGTCCTTTGTAGTGGCCGTTCTGTTTTCGGTCTGTACTTTTTGGGTGGGCTGTCCTTTGTAGTGGCCGTTTTGTTTTCGGTCTGTATTTTTTGGTGGGCTGTCCTTTGTAGTGGCCGTTCTGTTTTCGGTCTGTATTTTTGGGTGGGCTTTCCTTTGTAGTGGCCGTTCTGTTTTCGTTCTGTATTTTTGGGTGGGCTTTCCTTTGTAGTGGCCGTTCTGTTTTCGGTCTGTACTTTTTGGGTGGGCTGTCCTTTGTAGTGGCCGTTCTGTTTTCGGTCTGTATTTTTGGTGGGCTGTCCTTTGTAGTGGCCGTTCTGTTTTCGGTCTTTACTTTTGGGTGGGCTGTCCTTTGTAGTGGCCGTTCTGTTTTCGGTCTGTAGTTTTTGGTGGGCTGTCCTTTCTAGTGGACATTGTGTTTACGGTCAGTATTTTTTTGTGGGCTGTCCTTTGTAGTGGCCGTTCTTTTTTCGGTCTGTATTTTTTAGTGGGCTGTCCTTTGTAGTGGCCGTTCTGTTTTCTAGTGGGCTGTCCTTTGTAGTGGCCGTTCTGTTTTCGGTCTGTACTTTTTGGGTGGGCTGTCCTTTGTAGTGGCCGTTCTTTTTTCGGTCTGTATTTTTGGGTGGGCTGTCCTTTGTAGTGGCCGTTCTGTTTTCGGTCTGTATTTTTGGTGGGCTGTCCTTTGTAGTGACCGTTCTGTTTTCGGTCTGTACTTTTTGGGTGGGCTGTCCTTTGTAGTGGCCGTTCTGTTTTTGGTCTGTATTTTTTGGTGGGCTGTCCTTTGTAGTGGCCGTTCTTTTTTCGGTCTGTACTTTTTGGTGGGCTGTCCTTTGTAGTGGCCGTTCTGTTTTCGGTCTGTATTTTTTGGTGGGCTGTAGTTTCTAGTGGACATTGCGTTTTCGGTCTGTATTTTTTGGTGGGCTGTCCTTTGTAGTGGCCGTTCTTTTTTCGGTCTGTATTTTTTAGTGGGCTGTCCTTTGTAGTGGCCGTTCTGTTTTCGGTCTGTACTTTTTGGGTGGGCTGTCCTTTGTAGTGGCCGTTCTTTTTTCGGTTTGTATTTTTCGGTGGGCTGTCCTTTCTAGACGACATTGCGTTTTCGGTCTGTATTTTTTGGTGGGCTGTCCTTTGTAGTGGCCGTTCTTTTTTCGGTCTGTATTTTTGGGTGGGCTGTCCTTTGTAGTGGCCGTTCTGTTTTCGGTCTGTATTTTTGGTGGGCTGTCCTTTGTAGTGACCGTTCTGTTTTCGGTCTGTACTTTTTGGGTGGGCTGTCCTTTGTAGTGGCCGTTCTGTTTTTGGTCTGTATTTTTTGGTGGGCTGTCCTTTGTAGTGGCCGTTCTTTTTTCGGTCTGTATTTTTGGGTGGGCTTTCCTTTGTAGTGGCCGTTCTTTTTTCGGTCTGTATTTTGGGTGGGCTTTCCTTTGTAGTGGCTGTTCTGTTTTCGGTCTGTATTTTTGGGTGGGCTTTCCTTTGTAGTGGCCGTTCTTTTTTCGGTCTGTATTTTTGGGTGGGCTGTCCTTTGTAGTGGCCGTTCTGTTTTCGGTCTGTATTTTTGGGTGGGCTTTCCTTTGTAGTGGCCGTTCTTTTTTCGGTCTGTATTTTTTGGTGGGCTGTCCTTTGTAGTGGCCGTTCTGTTTTCGGTCTGTACTTTTTGGTGGGCTGTCCTTTGTAGTGGCCGTTCTTTTTTCGGTGCGTCTGTCCCACTGGTGTCTCCTCCAGAGGACACACATGTTCTGCTGGACCTGAGGACCACACAGAAGCTTTTCTTTCACAGTTTATCAGTAAATGTTCCTGAGCTTCAAACACTAAACAGCTGAGTGGACGTTTGTGTAACTCCAGGAAAAACAGGTTCATTAAAAAAAAAAAAAAAAGACAAATCAGTCACTTTTTTTTTTTTTTCATGCCTAAAGAGGAATAAAAACACTCAGGAACCAAATGTGGATGAAGGTTCTGCTCACTCATTCATGGAAGGGTTCATGTGTCCTGTTGTCCCGTCAGTGTGAACTCCATGGGATCACTGACTAGAACCTGCTGAGTTTGTTCAGCTTTAGTGGACATAGAACACAGGTGTCAAACATGAGGCCCGGGGCCAAATCTGGTCCACCAAAGGGTCCAGTCCGGCCCTGGGATGAATGTGTGAACCGGAAAACTTACACTGAAGACACGAACAATCAAGGATCAATTAATTGTAAAGTGGATCAGAGCAGTAAAATACACTCCGAAGAAACGATAAAGAATGAAAAGTGCACATTTGTGTGTTTGAGGGTAAAAAATAGACAATTACACCAAAATGTTCACATTTACACACGAGTCTGACAAAAAGACGTGAATATGTGACATGTCTGAACACAAGTCTGTGGCGTTTTCCTCATATTCGGTCTGTTCTTAAATGTGTGTGTGTTTGGAGATCCACTGGGATCTGTCTGCTGGGATCCACATGTAGAAGTGATCACCTGAGCAGTCCTGCTGTTCACACTGCACGGATTCTACTGAACAACTTCAGATTGGGCACATGTGTTCATGTTATGTTCAACTACAATGTGTACATGTCAACATTTTAATTACACAATTTAAGTGCATTTTGGTGTGTATTGTAGGATATTTAAAAATATTTAAGTGTATTTAGGTGTGTATTGTAGGATATTTAAGTATATTTAAGTGTATTTAGGTGTGTGTTGTAGGATATTTAAGTATATTTAAGTGTATTTAGGTGTGTGTTGTAGGATATTTAAGTATATTTAAGTGTATTTAGGTGTGTATTGTAGGATATTTAAAAATATTTAAGTGTATTTAGGTGTGTATTGTAGGATATTTAAAAATATTTAAGTGTATTTAGGTGTGTATTGTAGGATATTTAAGTATATTTAAGTGTATTTAGGTGTGTGTTGTAGGATATTTAAGTATATTTAAGTGTATTTTGGTGTGTATTGTAGGATATTTAAAAATATTTAAGTGTATTTAGGTGTGTATTGTAGGATATTTAAGTATATTTAAGTGTAATTAGGTGTGTATTGTAGGATATTTAAGTATATTTAAGTGTATTTAGGTGTGTATTGTAGGATATTTAAGTATATTTAAGTGTATTTAGGTGTGTATTGTAGGATATGTAAGTATATTTAAGTGTATTTAGGTGTGTGTTGTAGGATATTTAAGTATATTTAAGTGTATTTAGGTGTGTGTTGTAGGATATTTAAGTATATTTAAGTGTATTTAGGTGTGTATTGTAGGATATTTAAAAATATTTAAGTGTATTTAGGTGTGTATTGTAGGACATTTAAGTATATTTAAGTGTATTTAGGTGTGTATTGTAGGATATTTAAGTATATTTAACTGTATTTAGGTGTGTATTGTAGGATATTTAAGTATATTTAAGTGTATTTAGGTGTGTTGTAGGATATTTAAGTTTATTTAAGTGTATTTAGGTGTGTATTGTAGGATATTTAAATATATTAAAGTGTAATTAGGTGTGTATTGTAGGAAATTTAAGTATATTTAAGTGTATTTTGGTGTGTATTGTAGGATATTTAAGTATATTTAAGTGTAATTAGGTGTGTATTGTAGGATATTTAAGTATATTTAAGTGTAATTAGGTATGTATTGTAGGATATTTAAGTATATTTAAGTGTAATTAGGTGTGTATTGTAGGATATTTAAGTAGATTTAAGTGTAATTAGGTGTGTATTGTAGGATATTTAAGTATATTTAAGTGTATTTAGGTGTGTATTGAAGGATATTTAAAGATATTTAAGTGTATTTTGGTGTGTATTGTAGAATATTTAAGTATATTTAAGTGTATTTCGGTGTGTATTGTAGGATATTTAAGTATATTTAAGTGTATTTTGGTGTGTATTGTAGAATATTTAAGTATATTTAAGTATATTTAGGTGTGTATTGTAGGATATTTAAGTATATTTAAGTGTATTTAGGTGTGTATTGTAGGATATTTAAAAATATTTAAGTGTATTTAGGTGTGTATTGTAGGATATTTAAGTATATTTAAGTGTATTTAGGTGTGTATTGTAGGATATTTAAGTGTATTTAAGTGTATTTAGGTGTGTATTGTAGGATATTTAAGTATATGTAAGTGTAATTAGGTGTGTATTGTAAGATATTTAAGTATATTTAAGTGTATTTAGGTGTGTATTGTAGGATATTTAAGTATATTTAAGTGTATTTAGGTGTGTATTGTAGGATATTTAAGTATATTTAAGTGTATTTTGTTGTGTGTTGTAGGATATTTAAGTATATTTAAGTGTATTTAGGTGTGTATTGTAGGATATTTAAGTATATTTAAGTGTAATTAGGTGTGTATTGTAGGATATTTAAGTATATTTAAGTGTATTTAGGTGTGTATTGTAGGATATTCAAGTATATTTAAGTGTAATTAGGTGTGTATTGTAGGATATTTAAGTATATTTAAGTGTAATTAGGTGTGTATTGTAGGATATTTAAGTAGATTTAAGTGTAATTAGGTGTGTATTGTAGGATATTTAAGTATATTTAAGTGTATTTAGGTGTGTGTTGTAGGATATTTAAGTATATTTAAGTGTATTTAGGTGTGTGTTGTAGGATATTTAAGTATATTTAAGTGTATTTAGGTGTGTATTGTAGGATATTTAAAAATATTTAAGTGTATTTAGGTGTGTATTGTAGGATATTTAAGTATATTTAAGTGTAATTAGGTGTGTATTGTAGGATATTTAAGTATATTTAAGTGTAATTAGGTGTGTATTGTAGGATATTTAAGTATATTTAAGTGTAATTAGGTGTGTATTGTAGGATATTTAAGTATATTTAAGTGTATTTTGGTGTGTATTGTAGGATATTTAAGTATATTTAAGTGTATTTAGGTGTGTGTTGTAGGATATTTAAGTATATTTAAGTGTATTTAGGTGTGTATTGTAGGATATTTAAAAATATTTAAGTGTATTTAGGTGTGTATTGTAGGATATTTAAGTATATTTAAGTGTATTTAGGTGTGTATTGTAGGATATTTAAGTATATTTAAGTGTATTTTGGTGTGTATTGTAGGATATTTAAGTATATTTAAGTGTATTTAGGTGTGTATTGTAGGATATTTAAGTATATTTAAGTGTATTTAGGTGTGTATTGTAGGTTATTTAAGTATATGTAAGTGTAATTAGGTGTGTATTGTAGGATATTTAAGTATATTTAAGTGTATTTAGGTGTGTATTGTAGGATATTTAAGTATATTTAAGTGTATTTAGGTGTGTGTTGTAGGATATTTAAGTATATTTAAGTGTATTTAGGTGTGTATTGTAGGATATTTAAGTATATTTAAGTGTAATTAGGTGTGTATTGTAGGATATTTAAGTATATTTAAGTATATTTAGGTGTGTATTGTAGGATATTTAAGTATATTTAAGTGTAATTAGGTGTGTATTGTAGGATATTTAAGTAGATTTAAGTGTATTTAGGTGTGTATTGTAGGATATTTAAGTATATTTAAGTGTAATTAGGTGTGTATTATAGGATATTTAAGTATATTTAAGTGTATTTAGGTGTGTATTGGAGGATATTTAAGTATATTTAAGTGTAATTAGGTGTGTATTGTAGGATATTTAAGTATATTTAAGTGTAATTAGGTGTGTATTGTAGGATATTTAAGTAGATTTAAGTGTATTTAGGTGTGTATTGTAGGATATTTAAGTATATTTAAGTGTATTTAGGTGTGTGTTGTAGGATATTTAAGTATATTTAAGTGTATTTAGGTGTGTATTGTAGGATATTTAAGTATATTTAAGTGTAATTAGGTGTGTATTGTAGGATATTTAAGTATATTTAAGTATATTTAGGTGTGTATTGTAGGATATTTAAGTATATTTAAGTGTAATTAGGTGTGTATTGTAGGATATTTAAGTAAATTTAAGTGTATTTAGGTGTGTATTGTAGGATATTTAAGTATATTTAAGTGTAATTAGGTGTGTATTATAGGATATTTAAGTATATTTAAGTGTATTTAGGTGTGTATTGGAGGATATTTAAGTATATTTAAGTGTAATTAGGTGTGTATTGTAGGATATTTAAGTATATTTAAGTGTAATTAGGTGTGTATTGTAGGATATTTAAGTATATTTAAGTGTATTTAGGTGTGTATTGTAGGATATTTAAGTATATTTAAGTGTATTTAGGTGTGTATTGTAGGATATTTAAGTATATTTAAGTGTATTTAGGTGTGTATTGAAGGATATTTAAGTATATTTAAGTGTATTTAGGTGTGTATTGAAGGATATTTAAGTATATTTAAGTGTATTTAGGTGTGTCAGGTGGTCTGGTGCAGGTCTGCTCTGGGTTCCAAAGTCAGAACTAAACCTGGAGAATCAGCGTTCAGTTTCTATGCTCCGTAGATCTGGAACAAACGACCAGAAAATATCAGGTCTGAGATCTGAGTTCTGTTCAGTCCAGGTTCCAGACTCACCTGTTCACTGGGTTCTGGTTCTGGTTCTGGTTCCAGACTCACCTGTTCACTGGGTTCTGGTTCCGGTTCCAGACTCATCTGTTCACTGGGTTCTGGTTCTGGTTCTGGTTCCAGACTCACCTGTTCACTGGGTTCTGGTTCTGGTTCTTGTTCCAGACTCACCTGTTCACTGGGTTCTGGTTCTGGTTCCAGACTCACCTGTTCACTGGGTTCTGGTTCTGGTTCTGGTTCCGGTTCCAGACTCACCTGTTCACTGGGTTCTGGTTCTGGTTCCAGACTCATCTGTTCACTGGGTTCTGGTTCTGGTTCTGGTTCCAGACTCACCTGTTCACTGGGTTCTGGTTCTGGTTCCGGTTCCAGACTCACCTGTTCACTGGGTTCTGGTTCTAGTTCTGGTTCCAGACTCACCTGTTCACTGGGTTCTGGTTCTGGTTCCAGACTCATCTATTCACTGGGTTCTGGTTCTGGTTCTGGTTCCAGACTCACCTGTTCACTGGGTTCTGGTTCTGGTTCCAGACTCACCTGTTCACTGGGTTCTGGTTCTGGTTCTGGTTCCAGACTCACCTGTTCACTGGGTTCTGGTTCTGGTTCCAGACTCACCTGTTCACTGGGTTCTGGTTCCAGACTCACCATTTCACTGGGTTCTGGTTCTGGTTCTGGTTCCAGACTCACCTGTTCACTGGGTTCTGGTTCTGGTTCCAGACTCACCTGTTCACTGGGTTCTGGTTCTGGTTCTGGTTCTGGTTCCGGTTCCAGACTCACCTGTTCACTGGGTTCTGGTTCTGGTTCCAGACTCATCTGTTCACTGGGTTCTGGTTCTGGTTCCAGACTCACCTGTTCACTGGGTTCTGGTTCTGGTTCCGGTTCCAGACTCACCTGTTCACTGGGTTCTGGTTCTAGTTCTGGTTCCAGACTCACCTGTTCACTGGGTTCTGGTTCTGGTTCCAGACTCATCTGTTCACTGGGTTCTGGTTCTGGTTCTGGTTCCAGACTCACCTGTTCACTGGGTTCTGGTTCTGGTTCCAGACTCACCTGTTCACTGGGTTCTGGTTCTGGTTCCAGACTCATCTGTTCACTGGGTTCTGGTTCTGGTTCCAGACTCACCTGTTCACTGGGTTCTAGTTCCAGACTCATCTGTTCACTGGGTTCTGGTTCTGGTTCCAGACTCACCTGTTCACTGGGTTCTGGTTCTGGTTCCAGACTCACCTGTTCACTGGGTTCTGGTTCTGGTTCTGGTTCCAGACTCACCTGTTCACTGGGTTCTGGTTCTGGTTCCAGACTCATCTGTTCACTGGGTTCTGGTTCTGGTTCCAGACTCACCTGTTCACTGGGTTCTGGTTCTGGTTCTTGTTCCAGACTCACCTATTCACTGGGTTCTGGTTCTGGTTCTGGTTCTGGTTCCAGACTCATCTGTTCACTGGGTTCTGGTTCTGGTTCTGGTTCCAGACTCACCTGTTCACTGGGTTCTGGTTCTGGTTCCAGACTCATCTGTTCACTGGGTTCTGGTTCTGGTTCCAGACTCACCTGTTCACTGGGTTCTGGTTCTGGTTCTGGTTCCAGACTCACCTGTTCACTGGGTTCTGGTTCTGGTTCCAGACTCATCTGTTCACTGGGTTCTGGTTCTGGTTCCAGACTCACCTGTTCACTGGGTTCTGGTTCTGGTTCTGGTTCCAGATTCACCTGTTCACTGGGTTCTGGTTCTGGTTCCAGACTCACCTGTTCACTGGGTTCTGGTTCTGGTTCTTGTTCCAGACTCACCTGTTCACTGGGTTCTGGTTCCAGACTCATCTGTTCACTGGGTTCTGGTTCTGGTTCTGGTTCCAGACTCACCTGTTCACTGGGTTCTGGTTCTGGTTCTGGTTCCAGACTCATCTGTTCACTGGGTTCTGGTTCTGGTTCCAGACTCACCTGTTCACTGGGTTCTGGTTCTGGTTCCAGACTCACCTGTTCACTGGGTTCTGGTTCTGGTTCTTGTTCCAGACTCACCTGTTCACTGGGTTCTGGTTCTGGTTCCAGACTCATCTGTTCACTGGGTTCTGGTTCTGGTTCTGGTTCTGGTTCCAGATTCACCTGTTCACTGGGTTCTGGTTCTGGTTCTGGTTCTGGTTCCAGACTCACCTGTTCACTGGGTTCTGGTTCTGGTTCTTGTTCCAGACTCACCTGTTCACTGGGTTCTGGTTCTGGTTCTTGTTCCAGACTCACCTGTTCACTGGGTTCTGGTTCTGGTTCTTGTTCCAGACTCACCTGTTCACTGGGTTCTGGTTCTGGTTCTTGTTCCAGACTCACCTGTTCACTGGGTTCTGGTTCTGGTTCTTGTTCCAGACTCACCTGTTCACTGGGTTCTGGTTCTGGTTCTGGTTCCAGACTCACCTGTTCACTGGGTTCTGGTTCTGGTTCCAGACTCACCTGTTCACTGGGTTCTGGTTCTGGTTCTGGTTCCAGACTCACCTGTTCACTGGGTTCTGGTTCTTGTTCCAGACTCACCTGTTCACTGGGTTCTGGTTCTGGTTCTTGTTCCAGACTCACCTGTTCACTGGGTTCTGGTTCTGGTTCTGGTTCCAGACTCACCTGTTCACTGGGTTCTGGTTCTGGTTCCAGACTCACCTGTTCACTGGGTTCTGGTTCTGGTTCTGGTTCCAGACTCACCTGTTCACTGGGTTCTGGTTCTTGTTCCAGACTCACCTGTTCACTGGGTTCTGGTTCTGGTTCTTGTTCCAGACTCACCTGTTCACTGGGTTCTGGTTCTGGTTCTTGTTCCAGACTCACCTGTTCACTGGGTTCTGGTTCTGGTTCTGGTTCCAGACTCACCTGTTCACTGGGTTCTGGTTCTGGTTCTGGTTCCAGACTCACCTGTTCACTGGGTTCTGGTTCTGGTTCTTGTTCCAGACTCACCTGTTCACTGGGTTCTGGTTCTGGTTCTTGTTCCAGACTCACCTGTTCACTGCTTCCTTTGACTGAAAGGATTTTTCCTTGTTCCATTTCTCCTTCTCTTTCCAAACTCTGAAACTCTTCCTTTAATCTGTGTGTTTACAGTCGCATGCACCTGCGCATGCGTGGCGTCTGTCAAACCGCCGGCGGATCTACTCTCAGAAATCCAGCCTTTTAACTACTTATTTCTTGCCTTTCAACGCTTACTCACTTGAACCCAACCTCTTAACCGTGTCTTTTTAACTTGACGCCATCAACCCAAACCTCCATCAGGGCAGGTCAGTATTGTCAGTGGATCCTTACCTCTGGTTGTCACCCATCGCTTCCCGCGCTCTGCCCGGTATCTCGCTGTTTCCACCATGGCGTCATCCTCATCAGCCGGAGATAGTCCTCTTGTCGAAGCAAACAAAACCCTGGTAAAGGCTTACCAAACTATCGCGGACCTCAAAGAGGAAATACTGCGCCTCTCCGCAGAACTCGCGGAGAAAAATGCCCAGCTCTGTGGTTTCTCCAGCCGCCTTCCCACACTGTCCAGTCTGTTTCTGAAAAGCGCAGAGAAGCCCAAAGCCTCCTGTGATGATACGGTGTTATGGGATCCTTCCTCTGCCTGTTCTCGCCCCCCGTGTTCTACACCCTGGTCTGAAGTGGTGATTCGTGGCCGCAAAAAGAACACGAGCAAAGACTCACCACCTCCGACCATCAGCACATCAAACCACTTCGCCGTCCTGTCCGTGGAGGACGCTCCGGCTCCTCCCCCCGCGGCTGGTGTGCCCCCCATCCCACCTGGCTCTGTCCCGGAACCGGCTCCTGCTGCCACCGTGGCTGCCACCGAACTGATTACCGGCGACAGTCCTAAAGCCGGTCCTCCTGTAAAGCCGTCGAACAAGGGTCCCCGCTCCTCGGTCCGCTCCTCTGCCCGGCGCCGCCTTCTCCAAGAGGCCGTCCGCCGTCACTCCGACGGTCCACCCGTGGAATGTCCACCTAGAGAGACCAGGAACCCTTCACCTTCAACACTGTCTCCTCGACCACTTTTCCCTCCGACCACCGCTATCCTCGGAGACTCCATCATCCGTAACGTCCGTTTCTTTAACGCCATCACCTCCATCCTCCATGAACTGCCTCAGTTGCTGCTCTCACTGCCGTCCACCGTTACCCGGATCATAGTTCACGTGGGCTTCAATGACACTTCTCTTCAACAGTCCGAAGTGACGAAGGTTCATTTTAAAAACCTCTTTGATAAACTGAAAAGATTCGGGAAGGCTGTTTTCATTTCCGGGCCCCTCCCCTCCTTTGCCCGTGGTGTGGGCCGTTTCAGCCGCCTCCTCAGCCTGAACACCTGGCTCCAGTCCGCCTCTGCTCTGAACGGCTTCAGTTTTATTGATAACTTTAATCTGTTCTGGAACCGCCCCTCCTTCTACAAGTCCGATGGTGTCCACCCCTCTACACTAGGCAGCAGCGTCCTGGCTCAAAACATTCAACACGCTGTCCAGACTAAAACCACTCCCACACCTATGTGACTACGCTCCCCGTCTTCTGCTGCAGTCACCTGCTCCCCCTGCTGGTCACATCAAACATCACCACGTTCAGAGTCTCCTGTACAGTCTGTAGTCAGACTGAATACCACCCCAGCTGATCTCTCCTCCTCTCCCAGCCCCTCACTAATGACAGTTACACCCCTCACTCACACCAGCTCACCTTTGAGGAACAATCTCTCTACTGGTCACCATCCCATTCCTGTTATTTTCGGTTCACGTATGGGGTTTCACACTGCTAAAAGGCATCGTAATATCACCAATCTCCGCCCATTAATATACACCGCAGTCATTGGTGCGTCCTTCTCTATAGGGTTATGGAATTGCCAATCTGCAGTGAACAAAGCAGATTTTATTGCTGCCTATGCCAACCATCACACACTGGACATCCTGGCTCTGACTGAAACCTGGATTACGCCTGAAAACAATGCAACCCCAGCCGCACTTTCTATCAGCCACACATTCTCCCACACCTCTCGTCCATCTGGACGAGGAGGTGGTGTGGGTCTGTTAATTTCCAACAAATGGAAACACAATCAACTCCTACCTTCAGTCAAATACAACTCCTTTGAATACCATGCCATCCTAGTGACAGCACCAGTCAAACTTTACATAATTGTCATTTATCGTCCACCAGGGCAACTGGGTGATTTTCCTGCTGAGCTCGACACTCTGCTTTCCTCCATCCCAGAGCATGACTGCCCCATGCTAGTCCTCGGTGACATGAACATCCACTTAGACAATCCCAGCTTCTCAGATTTCATGTCACTAATACTCTCTTTTGAGCTACAGCGGGTTTGCAGTCCTCCAACCCACAAAGCTGGTAAAGAGCTCGATCTCATTTTCACCCGAAACTGCATCACAGACGCCCTCACAGTCACACCTGTACACCTGTCTGACCACTATTTCATTCAGTTCAGTGTGTCTCTCCCTGAAAAACACTCTGCTCCCTCCCCCATGGTCTGTCCCCCACCCACTTCTCCACTGTCGTAGCCTCCGCTCTCCCTCCCCCCAGCACTTTTTCCTCCTTAGAGGTTAATGATGCCACTGAGTCTCTGTGCTCTACACTTAGCTCCTGTCTGGATAGTCTGTGCCCTCTATCTACTAGACCCGCTCCATCCTCCCAGTCCCACCCATGGCTCAATGATAACCTCCGGTCGCTGCGTACCAACCTCAGAGCCGCAGAGAGAAAATGGCACAAAACAAAAAGCTCTTCTGACCTGATCACATTCCAGTCACTATTGGTATCCTTCTCATCCAGTGTCACTGCTGTGAAGAAGGTTTACTATAATAACAAAATTCATTCTGCCACCGACACCAAGAAACTATTCTCAACCTTTAAAACACTACTCAACCCTCCACCTCCACCGCCCACTACTAATCTGACAGCAGACAATTTTGCTTCATTTTTCATAAATAAAGTGTCTACTATCAGCAGTCAGTTCACTGATCCACCCATAGACTGCACACCTCCTTCTTCATCATCATCATCATCATCATCATCACACACTGCTTCCTCTCCCCTGACTATGGCTACTACTAACTCAACTGATAAAAGCCCAACTGCGTCATTCCCCTCATTTACTCCGCTCACAGAGAACGAGGTGTCTAAACTCCTTTCCTCTAGCCGTCCTACAACATGCCTGTTGGACCCTATTCCATCCAACCTCTTACAGTCTGTTGCCCCTACTATCACAGCACCAATCACACATGTGATTAATGCTTCACTGACTTCAGGAACATTTCCTACAGTATTTAAACAAGCGCAGGTAACACCACTACTCAAAAAACCTTCCCTCACCCCCACTCAAGTGGAGAATTATCCACCAGTCTCACTCCTCCCATACCTTTCTAAGATCATCGAAAGGGCTGTTTTCAAACAGGTCACAGAATTCCTCTCCCAAAATAACCTCCTTGACATCAACCAATCTGGCTTCAAAATCGGCCACTCCACTGAAACGGCTCTGTTGTCTGTGACAGAAGCCCTGAAAGAGGCTAGAGCAGCAGCCAAGTCTTCAGTACTCATTCTACTGGACTTATCAGCAGCATCTGACACTGTCAGTCATGATATCCTGTTATCCATACTCTGGAACATGGGCATCACAGGCCACGCCCACTCCTGGTTTCAATCTTACCTTACTGGTCGGTCCTTCAGTGTGTCCTGGCTAGGGCACACATCAGCAGTTCACCGCCTCACCACGGGGGTCCCCCAAGGCTCTGTGTTGGGCCCCCTCCTTTTTGCCATATACACCACCTCACTGGGTCAGATCATCCACTCACACGGCTTCTCATATCATTGCTATGCTGATGATACCCAGCTCTATCTGTCATTCCCACCTGATGACTCCACAGTCTCAGTGCGGATCTCAGATTGTCTCTCTGACATATCTGCATGGATGAAAGCCCATCACCTTCAGCTGAACCTGTCCAAAACTGAACTGCTGCTCTTCCCAGCTAAGCCAACCATACAGCAGGACATCTCCATCACTATTGACTCCATACCTCTGGCTCCTACCAGTGTAGTACGTAACTTGGGAGTCATGATTGATAATCAGTTGACCTTCACGGATCACGTTGCCTCTGTCACCCGATCATGCCGTTTCACTCTGTTCAACCTAAGAAAGATCAGGCCATACCTAACCCAACAGGCCACCAGCTCCTGGTGCAGACTATGGTTATCTCCACCCAGCTCCTGGTGCAGACTATGGTTATCTCCACCCAGCTCCTGGTGCAGACTATGGTTATCTCCACCCAGCTCCTGGTGCAGACTATGGTTATCTCCACCCAGCTCCTGGTGCAGACTATGGTTATCTCCACCCAGCTCCTGGTGCAGACTATGGTTATCTCCACCCAGCTCCTGGTGCAGATTATGGTTATCTCCACCCAGCTCCTGGTGCAGACTATGGTTATCTCCACCCAGCTCCTGGTGCAGACTATGGTTATCTCCCGTCTTGACTACTGCAATGCTCTTCTAACGGGCCTCCCAGCTTGTGTTGTCAAACCACTACAGATGGTCCAGAATGCAGCAGCGCATCTGGTCTTCAATCAGCCTAAAAGGGCACATGTCACCCCCTTACTCACCCTAAAAGGGCACATGTCACCCCCTTACTCACCCTAAAAGGGCACATGTCACCCCCTTACTCACCCTAAAAGGGCACATGTCACCCCCTTACTCACCCTAAAAGGGCACATGTCACCCCCTTACTCATTGAGTTCCACTGGTCTACCCATAGCTGCCCGCATCAAATTCAAATCTTTAATCCTAGCCTACAGAATTCTCCGTGGGTCTGCTCCTGTCTACTTAGGTGCACTGATAAAAGCTTATGTCGCCCCACGACCACTCCGCTCGTCTGGGGAACGTAGTCTGGTGGTCCCCAGACCTTGTACAAGACAATCCAGGCTCTTTTCATGGGTCGCTCCACATTGGTGGAACGCTCTACCAAGTGCTACAAGAACCGAGTCATCCCTGCCTATCTTCAAGAAGCTCCTGAAGACCCAGCTCTTCCAGGAGCACCTCCTGTCCTAGCACTTTCAAACATTCCATTTTAAATATTCTAATAAGGTTTTTCCAGGACAACCACAGATTCTTTCACGATTATCTCTGGACCTGCTGCGGTGGTCCGGCCTCTTCCCTGCCCTCATCATCACCACTCACTTATCCTCAACCGCCTCCATGTGTCTCCCCCTACTCCCCCCTTCTCCCCCTCTCCCCCAGTCCCTATCTCTATCGCTCTCTCTTTTTCCCCTTCTCTACTCTCTCTCTTTAACCCCACTGGTCCAGTCAGTCGTCCATCCTCCTCAGTCTGGGTCTGCTCCAGGTTTCTGCTGTTAAAGGGAAGTTTTTCCTTCCACTGTCACCATCACTAGTGTTTGCTCCTGGAGGATTCTGTTGGGTTTCTGTAAATTGACTTAGAGTCTGGTTTGGACCAACTCTATATATAAAATGTCAAGAGATAACTTTTTTGTGATCTGGCGCTATATAAATAAAATTTGATTGATTGAGTGATTTAATTGGTTTTCCCTGTAAGTCGCTTTGGAAAAAAGCGTCTGCCAAATGCGTAAACATAAACATAAACATAAACATACAGTCGTGTGTTTTCTTGCTGTTTTTAATCCTCTGTTACATGTTTCTTTGATCAGGTTTTAAATGTGTTTGTGTTTCTTTTTCATGTTTTAAATGTTTGTGTTTCCCTGTCCTTGTATTTCATGTTCTGTGTCAAACACCTGGAACTTCCTACTGCTGTAAAGGCTGATCTAAATCACGCTGCCTTTTCTGACAGAACTCCTGGAGCCCCAGTGCCCAGCAATGGACACGCTTCACTGTCCAGTCTACACTGAAATGTTCTGTATGATCACTGACGTGTGATATTAGCATTTATTTGTAATATTATCATTTATTTGTAATATTATCATTTATTTGTGATATTATCATTTATTTGTGATATTATCGTTTATTTGTAATATTATCATTTATTTGTGATATTATCATTTATTTGTGATATTATCATTTATTTGTGATATTGTCGTTTATTTGTAAATTATCATTATTTGTAATATCATCATTTATTTGTGATATTATCATTTATTTGTAATATTATCATTTATTTGTGATATTATCATTTATTTGTAATATTATCATTTATTTGTGATATTATCATTTATTTGTAATATTATCATTTATTTGTGATATTATCATTTATTTGTAATATTATCATTTATTTGTGATATTATCATTTATTTGTGATATTATCATTTATTTGTAATATTATCATTTATTTGTGATATTATCATTTATTTGTAATATTATCATTTATTTGTAATATTATCATTTATTTGTAATATTATCATTTATTTGTGATATTATCATTTATTTGTAATATTATCATTTATTTGTAATATTATCATTCATTTGTAATATTATCATTTATTTGTAATATTATCATTCATTTGTGATATTATCATTTATTTGTAATATTATCATTTATTTGTAATATTATCATTTATTTGTGATATTATCATTTATTTGTAATATTATCATTTATTTGTAATATTATCATTCATTTGTGATATTATCATTTATTTGTAATATTATCATTTATTTGTGATATTATCATTTATTTGTAATATTATCATTCATTCATTCATTTTCTGAACCCGCTTTATCCTCACTAGGGTCACGGGGGTCTCTTGGAGCCTATCCCAGCTACATAGGGGTGAAGGCAGGGTACACCCTATTATCATTTATTTGTAATATTATCATTCATTTGTGATATTATCATTTATTTGTAATATTATCATTTATTTGTAATATTATCATTTATTTGTGATATTATCATTTATTTGTAATATTATCATTTATTTGTGATATTATCATTTATTTGTAATATTATCATTCATTTGTGATATTATCATTTATTTGTAATATTATCATTCATTTGTGATATTATCATTTATTTGTAATTTTATCATTTATTTGTGATATTATCATTTATTTGTAATATTATCACTTATTTGTGATATTATCATTTATTTGTAATATCATCATTCATTTGTGATATTATCATTTATTTGTGATATTATCATTTATTTGTAATATTGTCATTTATTTGTGATATTATCATTTATTTGTAATTTATCATTTATTTGTGATATTATCATTTATTTGTAATTTTATCATTTATTTGTGATATTATCATTTATTTGTGATATTATCATTTATTTGTAATATTATCATTTATTTGTGATATTATCATTTATTTGTAATATTATCATTTATTTGTGATATTATCATTTATTTGTAATATTATCATTTATTTTTAATATTATCATTTATTTGTGATATTATCATTTATTTGTAATATTATCATTTATTTGTAATATTATCATTTATTTGTGATATTATCATTTATTTGTGATATTATCATTTATTTGTGATATTATCATTTATTTGTAATATTATCATTTATTTGTAATATTATAATTTATTTGTGATATTATCATTTATTTGTAATATTATCATTCATTTGTAATATTATCATTCATTTGTGATATTATCATTTATTTGTAATATTATCATTCATTTGTAATATTATCATTCATTTGTAATATTATCATTTATTTGTAATTTTATCATTTATTTGTGATATTATCATTTATTTGTAATATTATCATTTATTTGTGATATTATCATTTATTTGTGATATTAGAGCGACACAAAGTCCAGAAATGATTGACAGAACTGTCATTTGTTGCTGATCTCCATCATTGTAGTCCAGACAAACCAGGGAAGCCCAGTGGGTTCTACCCTCAGACAGACCAGACCAGACCAGGTCCACAGGACTGGCTCTATGGTCCTGGGTGAATGGAACTGAACCCAGGGTTTGAGTTGGTGCAAAATAATAGAAAAGATCATTATTAAGATAATAATTTCAAAAGAAATTCAAAGTTTTCTCTTTGACATGAAATGGAATGAGTAAAAGACAGATGTGTGATGAACTGTATCAGACAGCTGATGTTTGTGCAGGAGTACGAATATGAAACATGAGAATGAAATAGAAGAGATTGTATGTAGTTCTTTATCCTCTGGTACTCCGTCCACCAGGCTCTTACTGAACACCAGGTGTGTCTTTTTCACACACTTGTGGAATAATGTCAAAAAAATTTTTCATCCAGTTTGTTTTTAATTCTTTTACACTTTTCTCTATTTCATCAACTTGAGCCGTAAATAAAAATACCAAATACTCAATAACGGTCACATTTTTTAACCCTTTAAATGCTGTGTTTGTAATGGAAACAAACCCTTTTTTTAAGCAAAAAACACAAAAAATGTATGTTTTTTCAATCTACTCCATATAAAGTGGATCACATATTATTAGATGTTTTCCTCCTGGCATATGTCAGTGATTAACTCCAACACTGGTTCATTTGCATTATTATTATTTTTGGTGCTAGGTCAAATGTCCAAAAATACTAGCATCTGTCACCAAGTGTGCGTAAAATGCACACCTATAAATCCAACTATTAAATATTATATATGGATTTATTTCTCTGCTGTAATTAGATTTTATTTTGGTAAATCCAGCTCAGTCCTAATCACACAGATCAGATGTTAGAAACTGTGCGTTTTATGCACACTGGGCAGACAGATGCTAGTCTGGTCATTGTCTTTTGTTTACAATGTGCACATGTGAGCTGGTGGACAGAATTTAAAGATCATCAACAACTGCTGAATTCTAACCTGATTTAAACTGTGAAAAATAATATGAAGGTTTTTAACACAAAGTGCAAAGTGTGCGTAAAAGGCACACCTGGAAACCAGAGGGTTAAAGTCATTTCATTTTCCAAATGTAATGGAACTTCCAAACATCCTGTTCTTGTTTTGTCTGTTCCTCCATAAACTCATGAACAGCTGAAGGTTCTACTGATAATGGACCCAACAGGCTCAGATCCACATGGACAGGAGAAAGGAGGCAGGCTTACCTTCACTGTGGACCCAGGTGGTCTGTGACGGAGGACCCAGGTGGTCTGTGACGGAGGACCCAGGTGGTCTGTGACGGAGGACCCAGGTGGTCTGTGACGGAGGACCCAGGTGGTCTGTGACGGAGGACCCAGGTGGTCTGTGACGGAGGACCCAGGTGGTCTGTGACGGAGGACCCAGCTGGTCTGTGACGGAGGACCCAGGTGGTCTGTGACGGAGGACCCAGGTGGTCTGTGACGGAGGACCCAGCTGGTCTGTGACGGAGGACCCAGGTGGTCTGTGACGGAGGACCCAGCTGGTCTGTGACGGAGGACCCAGGTGGTCTGTGACGGAGGACCCAGGTGGTCTGTGACGGTGGACCCAGGTGGTCTGTGATGGAGGACCCAGGTGGTCTGTGACGGAGGACCCAGGTGGTCTGTGACGGAGGACCCAGGTGGTCTGTGACGGAGGACCCAGCTGGTCTGTGACGGAGGACCCAGGTGGTCTGTGACGGTGGACCCAGGTGGTCTGTGATGGAGGACCCAGGTGGTCTGTGACGGAGGACCCAGGTGGTCTGTGACGGAGGACCCAGGTGGTCTGTGACGGTGGACCCAGGTGGTCTGTGATGGAGGACCCAGGTGGTCTGTGACGGAGGACCCAGGTGGTCTGTGACGGTGGACCCAGGTGGTCTGTGATGGAGGACCCAGGTGGTCTGTGATGGAGGACCAGGTGGTCTGTGACGGAGGACCCAGGTGGTCTGTGACGGAGGACCCAGGTGGTCTGTGACGGAGGACCCAGGTGGTCTGTGACGGAGGACCCAGGTGGTCTGTGACGGAGGACCCAGGTGGTCTGTGACGGAGGACCCAGCTGGTCTGTGACAGAGGACCCAGGTGGTCTGTGACGGAGGACCCCGGTGGTCTGTGACGGAGGACCCAGGTGGTCTGTGACGGAGGACCCAGCTGGTCTGTGACAGAGGACCCAGGTGGTCTGTGACGGAGGACCCAGCTGGTCTGTGACAGAGGACCCAGGTGGTCTGTGACGGAGGACCCAGGTGGTCTGTGACGGTGGACCCAGGTGGTCTGTGATGGAGGACCCAGGTGGTCTGTGACGGAGGACCCAGGTGGTCTGTGACGGAGGACCCAGGTGGTCTGTGACGGAGGACCCAGGTGGTCTGTGACGGAGGACCCAGCTGGTCTGTGACGGAGGACCCAGCTGGTCTGTGACGGAGGACCCAGGTGGTCTGTGACGGAGGACCCAGGTGGTCTGTGACGGTGGACCCAGGTGGTCTGTGATGGAGGACCCAGGTGGTCTGTGACGGAGGACCCAGGTGGTCTGTGACGGAGGACCCAGGTGGTCTGTGACGGAGGACCCAGGTGGTCTGTGACGGAGGACCCAGGTGGTCTGTGACGGTGGACCCAGGTGGTCTGTGATGGAGGACCCAGGTGGTCTGTGACGGAGGACCCAGGTGGTCTGTGACGGAGGACCCAGGTGGTCTGTGATGGAGGACCCAGGTGGTCTGTGACGGAGGACCCAGGTGGTCTGTGACGGAGGACCCAGGTGGTCTGTGACGGAGGACCCAGGTGGTCTGTGACGGAGGACCCAGGTGGTCTGTGACGGAGGACCCAGGTGGTCTGTGACGGAGGACCCCGGTGGTCTGTGACGGAGGACCCAGGTGGTCTGTGACGGAGGACCCAGGTGGTCTGTGACAGAGGACCCAGGTGGTCTGTGACGGAGGACCCAGCTGGTCTGTGACAGAGGACCCAGGTGGTCTGTGACGGAGGACCCAGGTGGTCTGTGACGGAGGACCCAGGTGGTCTGTGATGGAGGACCCAGGTGGTCTGTGACGGAGGACCCAGGTGGTCTGTGACGGAGGACCCAGGTGGTCTGTGACGGAGGACCCAGGTGGTCTGTGACGGAGGACCCAGGTGGTCTGTGACGGAGGACCCAGCTGGTCTGTGACGGAGGACCCAGCTGGTCTGTGACGGTGGACCCAGGTGGTCTGTGACGGAGGACCCAGGTGGTCTGTGACGGAGGACCCAGGTGGTCTGTGACGGAGGACCCAGGTGGTCTGTGACGGAGGACCCAGGTGGTCTGTGACGGAGGACCCAGGTGGTCTGTGACGGAGGACCCAGCTGGTCTGTGACAGAGGACCCAGGTGGTCTGTGACGGAGGACCCAGGTGGTCTGTGACAGAGGACCCAGCTGGTCTGTGACGTACAGTAGACAAACACTCAGGTTTAACCTGTTGGAGGGCGGGGCCTGTGGTCACATGGTCAGACATGAGTCTGTGTCTGCTGTTCGACTCTGCTCATAAACATGTTTACAGTTTATTTCTGACCTGGTCCTGGTTGAACCTGGTGGTCCAGATTGAAACCTGGGTCTGGATTCTACAGATTCTTAGTTAGAGTTTCTCCTCATGAACAAATTCTAAGAACATTCTTAGACTCAGGATGTTTTCTTCACACACACATTTCCTCACACACCCACTTCCTCACACACACCCACTTCCTCACACACACACTTCCTCACACATCCACTTCCTCACACTCACACTTCCTCACACACCCACTTCCTCACACACACCCACTTCCTCACACACCCACTTCCTCACACACACACTTCCTCACACATCCACTTCCTCACACACACACTTCCTCACACACCCACTTCCTCACACATCCACTTCCTCACACACCCCTTCCTCACACACCACACTTCCTCACACATCCACTTCCTCACACACACACTTCCTCACACACCCACTTCCTCACACACACACTTCCTCACACATCCACTTCCTCACACACATACTTCCTCACACACACACTTCCTCACACATCCACTTCCTCACACACCCACTTCCTCACACACACACTTCCTCACACACCCACTTCCTCACACACACACTTCCTCACACATCCACTTCCTCACACACCCACTTCCTCACACACCCACTTCCTCACACACACACTTCCTCACACATCCACTTCCTCACACACATACTTCCTCACACACACACTTCCTCACACATCCACTTCCTCACACACCCACTTCCTCACACACACACTTCCTCACACACCCACTTCCTCACACATCCACTTCCTCACACACCCACTTCCTCACACACCCACTTCCTCACACACACACTTCCTCACACATCCACTTCCTCACACACATACTTCCTCACACACCCACTTCCTCACACATCCACTTCCCTCACACACCCACTTCCTCACACACACTTCCTCACACACCCACTTCCTCACACATCCACTTCCTCACACACCCACTTCCTCACACACCCACTTCCTCACACACACACTTCCTCACACACATACTTCCTCACACACACACTTCCTCACACATCCACTTCCTCACACACCCACTTCCTCACACACACACTTCCTCACACACACACTTCCTCACACACACACTTCCTCACACATCCACTTCCTCAAAACACACCACGTCCTCACACACACACTTCCTCACACATCCACTTCCTCACAACACACCTTCCTCACCACACACTTCCTCAACACACACTTCCTCACACACACACTTCCTCACACACCCACTTCCTCACACACACACTTCCTCACACATCACACTTCCTCCACACATACTCCCTCACACACACACTTCCTCACACATCCACTTCCTCACACACCCACTTCCTCACACACTACTTCTCACACACCCACTTCCTCACACACACACTTCCTCACACACCCACTTCCTCACA